>NC_048234.1:37483633-37530711 GCF_002007445.2 Ailuropoda melanoleuca
ACAGTAGTTTCATATGAATTTTTCAATGAACCAATTCCTACTAACAAGAAAGGCAATTTTTAAATTAATGTTTTCTTGTCATTGAAGATATAGCAATTGACTGCATAATGGACATTTTGAATTATATACAAATCATGAAGCCCCTTTATGTTTCTTGTACAAACTCTGCAAGTTACAGGAAATGTCAGAGGAAACATTAAAATGCCATTGTATAAATTTATGTTTAAAATTAAACTCAGACTTAAACAAAAATGATTTGTATAAAGGGTTAAGTTTTTTCAGAAAAAGATTTAGAACCCTAGTCTATATGTACTAAAAACTCACTTTGAAATGACATCAGAAATTTGTCCTGATGTTGTCACAACCAGGAACATACTCTTAACTCCAGTTATGGTTGCATCAGCAGAAAGATCCTTCTCAAAATTAAAAATCACTGTTGTTCTTACATTTGCCAAGAGCAACTGACATGGCTTTCAATTATACCTTTGAAAATGAACTTGCTACGTTTTGATGAATTTGTAGAAAAGTGGGCCAGAAAAAACATATGACCAATCAAGATAGTACATTAATAAGGCATTATTATTTATTGTATTATATAAAATTATGACACCTAAAGTATCAATTAGTTAACTAATTAATTAATTAACTCCACATGGCCTTTCTTTCCAGAACAAATACCCCAATACCATAGGGTGTCCCAGGCTATTTGCTTTGACCGCAGACCTGCAGCAAAGCCCTTTCCTGTTATGGATAGTGAAAGCTGGCAGCCTTTCAGATCACCCACTGGGGAAGATAGACCCTAAGGTGGCCCATATTCATGCTCTGTATAATCTTTTCCCTTTGAGTTTGGGTAGGACCTTGACTTACTTTTAACCAGTAGATTATGGCAAATGTGATGGGATGTCACTTCTTATCATCCATCCTTGACATTCTTAGTAACACAAATTGAGAATATCCTTGTTAGCCACCCATCTATTTTACCCCATGGACATGCTGTGTTCCATTCACCATCTCCATAACTCTCCGTCCAGTGTGTGGGTTGGCAGTTCACTCTGCTTTGGAGCTGGACCACTCTGGAGAATAAGACCTGGACCTGGTTCTCAGATCCTTCTGTCTTTCCCCTGAGGACATGAGAATCACTTTGTAAAGTGCCAACGAGTCCACATCCAGAATTTCTGTGGCACNGGACATGAGAATCACTTTGTAAAGTGCCAAGGAGTCCACATCCAGAATTTCAGCTAATCACAGGTCATTTCTTGCCTACTATCCTACAAATAAGATTTCCTTTGAAGACGTGGACACTGAACACCTTCAGAGGAGAGGAGGACACATTGGGAAGGAATGATTTTACTCTGGGTCACTTCTGTAAACATTTGCCTTAGTTCCCACAAGTTAGTTTGTTGGTTTTGTGCGTCCTGCTTCAATTTGATAAAGATTTGTGTTTTTAATTAACCAGTTCGGTCTCCAGGATGGAAAGTTGAGGGAGAGGGACCGTGATTTAGGAGACTGGGAGCCCAGTGTTTTGAATTCCAGGTATCTGTCTGAAATTCTCTGATTTGGGGCAGCTGCTCGGCCTCTGAAAGGCAGAGATGTCTGATTTTAGAGAGAGGGGGGTTCCCCAAAACTTGATTCCCTCCTTACCCTTCCCCCACTCAGGATGGGGAGGTACAAAAACCTCTTGTCACCATAAAGAGTCAGAACCAACATCCAGGGCTATGGGACAGATGGAGAAGCACAGAAGAATTAGGGAGAGAGAGAGGCAGGAGGAGGCTATATTCCCTTTTCCTGTTTCCTCCTTTTATAAATTTTAATGTTTAACACTTAAACTTTTCCCAGGATTCTTATTTCTGTGGCTAGCTCTTTACTTTTTATTACAGTTTATGCATAGATATGATAAATGAATATAGTGAATGATTGCTGAAGGTCAACCAGATGGCTTGATGACTTCATTTACTCTCTCTTTGGGAAAACAATTGAAAGAAATCCTAGCTACTCATTCTCCTGCAGGCTGGGGTATGCAGTGATCACTTCTGAAAATGAAAAGATAAACATGCTTATTGTGTGCCTGGAGGCTCTGAGGATCCTGGAGACACATTCTGCTCCACCATTTTATCTGAGAACATAAGGAATTAATTGCACACCTTGCTGTGAGAAAAAGGCACATTGTATATTCCAAATATCGAGATCTTTCTTTTAGGATTAGAATTTGTAGTTGACACGGAGAAAATACTTTCAAGATGTTGTGGGGAAAAAAACACACACACACAAGACTCCAGCTTTTTAGAGCTCAGTGTTAGTCAGCACCTGCACAGTTTCGTATCTCTGTGGGCTAGGGGTATCTATTGTTTCTCAGAGACCATAACCCAGACATTCATAATCAAACATGAGTTCTCTCAAAAGATACAAAAAGAAAGCAGGGGAGTAGACATTAGAACTCTTCCCAAGAGTTTCAAAATATTTCCAGATAGGAGAGCTTTAAAGAACAATTTCCTCCTTGGGGATCTAAGGCCATGTCAATCTGAAAGGCAGGTACACTGCTTTGCATTTCCCGTCCACACTGGATCCCAGTGTGAGTCTAGCATGCAGACTGGTTTGCAGACAAACTGCGGGGAAGAACCAACTAGGAGAATCGATGGGACATTTGCAGTCATGCGTGAGTTCTGATCCATTCTGACTCTCAGTCAGGAGCCCCTTCTGCACAAGGGCAGGAGTCTCTTGATCCCCAGCACTTCCCTGTGCCTGCTATGCAGTGGATACTCAAGCAGTTTTGTGAAACACCCCCTTTCTTTCTGAAGGAGGGCAATATGAGCACCATTCCACATCTCAGAGCAATACTCATGTGGACCGTACCGTGAATTTCTACCCCACGCTTTTAAGTTCTCCCTCCCAGTAGTTTCAAAGCAGATCTGGAAAGTTCGCTTTGGTTTTTGACAGATGATAATTCATAGGGGTATTCATGTCTGTTCTTCCTTTTTATGCTCTGACACCTTTCTGGTTTTTTAACCCAAAGTTTTCAATGCACATCTCTCTGTCCCATGTGTACCCTAGAGACACAGAGTAAGTTGGCTTCTGAGTGGAAAACATTGGGATTTCTCTATTGTACCAATCCCCCACCTGTGTTGGGGATGCTGTCCCCTCCCCTTCCGTAATCCACGAGGGGTGCAGCTGTTGCTGTGACACGGCAAAGGCCTGTCATCGCACTTCAGAACAGGCACCATGTCTGACTGGCTCCACACCCCTCTTCCCTCCCCCAGCCACAGCGAGCCTTCCGCCCACCGCCAAGCCACAGCTGAGCTCACCTTCTCTTATCTCTCCTCGTACTCTCTTATTGAAAAACCCCTACATTGTCTGGACTTGGTCTCTCTCCTCATCTCTATTCCACTTTCTCCTTCAATAAGTATTCCCAAGTGAATGGAGGCCCAAATTGGAAGTTCATCAGAAACATCTCTAGAAGAGATTCATTTCCATCAGAGTTTTGCTCAAGAAAATTGTGTGGGTGGGTGCGGTTACTGGGCCTACTTGTTAATCTACAAACATTCCTATCAACCTGTCCTCAAGGGCCCCACAGGCCTGTATCTGAGCAGGCTGTGGATGAAGGAGCGCTCGAGGTGGTTTCTCGAGCTTAGATAAAATTGATATTTCCCCCGTTCTGTTTTTTTGCTTTGTTTTGCTTTGCTTTTTGTTTATTGTTTTTGTTTTTTGGGTTTTTAGTCTTTTTTAGGCTGGGGCCCCATACCAATTATACCATCTTTCTATGCCAGGGTAAGTCTATGTGTCTTGCTTCCCTTTGCCATTTTGTACAGATTGTGGAGGATAAAAACATAAGAAATAGCAGGGAGATCGATAGGAGAAGGAAGGGAAGAATGAAAGGGGAGTTAAGAGAAGGGGGAATGAACCATGAGAGACTATGGACTCTGGGAAACAAACTGAGGGCTTCAGAGGAGAGGGGGTGGGGGAACGGGGTAGTCCAGTGATGGGTATTAAGGAGGGCACGTATTGCATGGAGCACTGGGTGTTATATGCAAACAATGAATCATGGAACTTTACATCAAAAACTAATGATGTACTGTATGGTGACTGACATAACATAATAAAAAATTTTNTATTGCATGGAGCACTGGGTGTTATATGCAAACAATGAATCATGGAACTTTACATCAAAAACTAATGATGCGTATGGTGACTGACATAACATAATAAAAAATTTAAAAAAAAAGAAGAAGAGCATGTGTGGTGTCAGGAAAAATGAGTAGAATCTGTGGAGATCTTGAGTGGGGCCAAATGGGCTCCACAGGCAGGAGACCAGAATGGGGCAGGCAGGACCCCTTGAGATGTGGGCAGGATTCACACCTAAGCCATTGCAAGAAGGGAAAGCAGGCTGAGTGGAAAGCAGAGGTCTTTTCTCTTGGCCGTTGCCACAAGCACAAAACTAGCCCCAGTGGCAGAGCAAGACGGTTCTAACCAGGAGCAAAGCTCAGATGGAGGAACAGAGGGCCGTTTGGATGATGTTTCATGCACCCCGAGGGGCCTCAAATGAAATCCTACCAAGAGCCCCAAAGAAGCATAAAAAAGAATAAAAGAGGAAGTTCATCATACAAGTCTGACGTTGGGTCTTATTCCCAGACTTTGTTTCTGTTTTCATGATAAATTAATACTTTGGTAAATTCTGGAAAGTTTTTGTGAATAGCGTAATTACATTATTACCATACTAAAACTTCTATTTGTTAAATGGAATGTGTAAAATAGACTTCAGTTTTGATAACTTCGCTTTATTATTTACTCTCTTTTAAATACGCCTCAGGGGCGCCTGGGTGGCACAGCGGATAAGCGTCTGCATTCGGGCTCAGGGCGTGATCCCGGCATTCTGGGATCGAGCCCCACATCAGGCTCCTCCGCTAGGAGCCTGCTTCTTCCTCTCCCACTCCCCCTGCTTGTGTTCCCTCTCCCCCTGGCTGTCTCTCTCTGTCAAATAAATGAATAAAGTCTTAAAAAAAAAAGAATCTCAAATATTTAAAAGAAATAAATAAATATGCCTCAAAAATACATAGTTTACATGTTTTGAATATACTTACATTTTATTGAAATATATTCATAATTTAAACACACGTTTTGGCACATGGTGCCTTGGTTTCTTTCTAGCTGCAAGGATCACTGATGTGCAGAAGCCAAGATAAAACGTAAGTCGATATCTTTGGCTTTTACTTTTAGCTCTGAATTTTCTTTCACAGGGGTTGAAACATAAAATTGCGAAACTCACAAAAAAGAGGCAGCAGAGTGATTCTTTGGTCTTCTGAGCATAATCACATTTACTTCTTTTGTTTTTCAACAAAAATAGAAGCTACAACATAAACCCCATAAGCTGGCCTGGGCCTCGCTGAGAGAAGACACAGAGCCAGAGAGAAATGGTCCGTCACAAATAAGAAAACACAGAGGACCAAACAATGACATTGGGAAAAACAGAGAGAGAGAGAGAGGAAAAAGAAAGAAGAAGAAGAAAGAAGAAACATCAGATTTCTTTCATAAATATTTGGAGCTTTGAACCTCATGTTTGGAGAGTAGCTGGTGACAAATTCCTTTCCTGTTGGTGCAAGTTGGTAACTGGAAATTCTACTCTGATGAAACCACAAGTACGTTCTCAGACAAGCCGCTAAGCAGAGCGCCCCCCCCACCAAGGCGCATGCAGACGTGTGGTCTAACTGGCGGATTCCAAGAGATCAGGCCTTGTCTGAGGTCCCTTGATATCCCTGGGGAATGGTGGGTTGTGACACAGACAAAACAACTTCCACCAAAATCTTGCATTGTGTAGGACCCCCTGGGGGCAAACTTCCTGTCTGGTCCTCAGTGAGGCCCTGCCTGCCTCTCTCAGCCTGCCTGGCCTGCTCTCCTAGGTCTCCGTTTAGTGCTCAGAGCGTGACCCTGGTCAAGGGTGATTGGCATTTCGTACCTTTCATTTTTTTTTTTGGAGGGGGGCCCAAGACTAAATGAGACTAATGATGCAACAAACATTATTCTTCTAGCTCCGTTCTCCCCTCACATTCCTGACAATTACTTCTAGAAATTTCCCTGGTGGTGTCTCACTTGCACTCCATGGACCAGCTCTGCTGCGTCATGCCCATGCTCTCTCTTCCTGGGGTGTTCCAGAAGCTGCCGATGCAGATAACAGAGGTGACGGGGAGGGTCCCACGGCCGGATCACTCATCCCCAACAACACAGCTGCTGATTTCCTCCAGGGGGCTGCTCTCGGCGCCTCTCACTGCATAAGCTATCCCAAACCAGTGTGTTTAGTTTCAAAGCTACTGCCCCTGTTTGCTTTTATCACTGAAGATGCTGGTCTTGGCGTGGCTGAGATCTTGCAATACTAGCATCTGAATCCGGGGCTCACTTTTCCTTGCATACCCCTCCGCGTGGGCTGCAGGACACACAGGGTGACAGAACTGGGTTGTGGTCACCCCAACTCTCTAGCTCCTGCTCTAAATTTGTGTCCCTCAAAACATCCCAGAAGGTTCTGTGGGGGCCTTTGGCAAATTGTGCCAGCCCTTCGAAGACCCCAGCACATGCTCTCACCCCCGGTAACCACCTACCCCATGGGCGTGCCCCACACACCAAGTGGGTATCTAATAAATGTTCGTGAAGGGAAGCATTAATGACTGGCACTGAATGTGGACAGTGCTGGCAATGTGTTGTTTACTGTTGGCCCAAAGGGGGTGTTTGCAGCCCAGCTTAGAGCGTAGGGTGTGGGACAGATAAGGTCATAAGCCTCAGGGTCTCTCCCTCAACTTTGTTGTCACGGGAGGACTTCTTGACAGGATGTCACCGTGAGTGCTGTCCACGCTGGAGTGTGGACCTCAGTGTCCACGGTGCATAAGGAGCACGCCAAGCCCCACCCCAAGACCATCGCTGTCGGCTCTCCCGGGATGGGGCCCCCGCCCTAGGGTTGGGTTTTTGTTTTGTTTTTGTTTTGTTTTTTCAGTTCCTCAGTGATCTTCAGGCAGGTCAGGGCTCTGAGTTCTGCCTCAGAGCCAACCCATAAGCACACGGACACATAAAACTCTGAAGATGCAAACAGCTTATTTTATCATTTTTACTCTTACAATACTTTCCCAATGCATCAAGATTTTGATTTTGAAAGTAACAGTGTTCATCGTAGCCATTCAAACAATGAAAATGCACAGATCGATAACAGCATCTCCCTATGCTGAGCCCACCGCATGCCCCCCTGATGCAGGAACAATGTTAATAATGCAGTGTTTATTCTCTCCAGCCTTTCTCCATATTCATGAAAATTATATGTCTATATATATACAGGTTGTTAGCTAATTCACTTGGAAACATAATGTCTTTCTTTCCTGCATTGCCTTGAACACAACCAATCTCCTTTTCTGTGAGAGGCATTCCTCTCTCCTTGGGGAGAATTATGTTCCCTTCCGGAAGAACTAAAAGAGCCAGACCAGTGTTCTCCTCCGACATATAAACACAGAAGGGCACCTGAGTGGCTCATTCGGTTAAGCATCTGCCTTCGGCTCAGGTTATGATCCTGGAGTCTGGGTTCAAGCCCCATATGAGGCTCCCTGCTCAGCAGGGAGTCTGCTTCTCTCTCTCCCTCTGCTCCTCCCCCTGCTCGTGCTCTCTCTCTCAAATAAATACATAAAATCTTAAAAAAAAAAAAATATCTGGACCTGTAGGAAGACAATAGTCTTTGGCAAGAGAGAAACATTTTCCTAAATGTTTAAGCAAGGTTTGCTGCTTTTTGTTCACTCGGTCAACATCATCACTCAGTACTTCTGAGTTCTTCTCTGCTTTATAGAAAGAGCCAGAAGATACATTCTTCACAGTCCCTTTTTCTACATTGTTCTGGGTCTGAATCTTCTGGAGGAGGAAAATTTCTGTGTGGGCCCCCAAGGTGAGGGGGGAGGACAGGAGGAACCAATTATACTCCACTTCATTCAAGAAGTGATTGTCGTGCTCCAGTGGGGTGCCTGACAAAGCTCTGGGTCCTGGGGAGGGAGAAATGAGCCAGACAGACCAAATCCCTGCCATCATGGAGCTCCCCTCCAAGCAGGGGCTTCGACAGAGAGCAAGTTGTGCCCAGTAACAAGTGGGGCAAAACTTCTCACCCAGAGCCCAGTGGAGAAGGACAGCACCTGGACAGGCCACCTCTGCTTAGTGTCCCATTGTCAGCCAGAGCCTCCAACAGTTACTTCACCAGACCCCATCTTGGAAGGACATGAGGATGAGGACAGTTAGACTGAATTCACAGTCTAGTTACCCCCAAAGAGATCGTGCTAAACTGGGGGGAGGGTGTTAATACACAGGAAAAGACTGCGGTATCAATAAAATCCATGAACTGGAAAGTTCTAATTTTCCCTCTCTAAACATTTAAAGATTCAGGAAGAAGATTCAGTTACATACAGAAATAAGCACATCTAAGTAACCACCTAAAAGTTCGCCATTATTTCACATGGATGCGAAGACTGATTTTTGGTTTTGCTTTGTGAACATGAAATCCTGCCCATGCACCTCGCTCCCTAAATTATCCTTCCTTGTTCTCCACGTTGCCCTGGAGATTCTGCCCAGCAACCCATTCCTGTCCTTTTCATCATTTGCAGGACTAAGTGGGTGCGAATGAAATCCGACCTCACTAGCAGAAAGGGTCCCCGGGGGCTCCTTTAAAATGAGTAAGAGGCTTCCAGAAGGAGGAAATCACTCAAGATTTTGGTTACTATTGCAATGATTCCAGTGGGGGAGGATTTAAGTATTGAGTGACAGTGCAGAGAAGTTGCCTGGTGAGCTCATACACTTGTTTCTGAGTGGGACAGCCAAATTCAGAATTGTGTCTGGAAAGTCCCCAAAACTTTTTAGCTCCAGGTTGTTTATATTGAAACACAGAACTAAGGGGCTGAGAAGAAAGGAGAAGTCTCAGAGGGTCACCGCAAAATAGTAAGAATCTGAATTACGGAGTACTTTAAAGGAATGGAATTTTGTGACATTCAAATTTAGAAATTCACTAGATAGAAGCTATTTACATGAAGACTCCATGATCCTGCTTCTAGAGAGAATGTGAGGAATAAATCTGGCAGTGAGACTCACTGGGTTTCTCAGGGTGAGAGAAGCATACCACTCGTGGCATACAAGGTTATTTAAAGTTAGAAGGGCATAGTGTATTAAGTAACATAAAATTGCATAGCAAAAAGTTATTCTATCTGCAATTCCCTTTATATATTCTGACTCCCTGAAGGAGGAAGACCCAATGCAGGGTTTTATTTGCTCAATACTGTGTGACCCTTGCCAGTCTCAGGCTGGGAGCCTCCACAGGCAATAGCAAGTCAAACCTTGGTAATTTGTAGTCTCCTTTGAGTTACTGTGTACTGGTACTTTTACTTACACAGTGAGTCTTGTTTTCTATTTATCTGGTGATATGAAGTTTCTCTTAGAAATATATTTATGTGCGGGTGGCATCCGGGTGGCCCAGTAAGTTAAGCGTCTGCCTTCGGCTCGGGTCATGATCTCAGGGTCCTGGGATCGAGTCCTGCATTGGGCTTCGTGCTCAGTGGGGAGTCTCCTTCTCCCTCTCCTTCTGCCCCTCCCCCTGCTTGTGCTCTCTCTCTCTCTCTCCTCTCTCAAATAAATAAAATCTTTTTAAAAAAAGAAATATATTTATTTGTGTAAAAATGAATGAGTAGATAAAGAAAAATATTGATGCAATCTATGTGGTTCAAGATACAGCAAAATTTTGAGGGCCTTATTTGAATGACACCTGCCTGAGAGCCACCATGCTAACAGCTAAACGATGCATATACCATGCTTCTTTAAATATTTGTTCTTTAAAGTAGGTCATACGTGTCCCTTGTTTACACCATCACTTGCTTAGCATATTAGTTCTTCATTGGTGCTTTTTAAAAAGTCATTTCTCCATTTCTCCCGGTGCATGAACATTATGACACTATCCCAATGGCTTGAGCCAAATTTAATGAGATTTTATTGTAAAAGAGATCTAACATGGAGTATTAGTCCCCAAAAGAGTAATGTTCCCCCAGGAAATTAGGAAACTGTTTTATGATGAACAAATTTAGATGAGGGTACTTATTTGGAAAACTCCTGGTATCATTGAATATCTAGTGCAGTTGATGGAGAATAAAGACGGTTATGTTTACACCCCAACCCTCTCTAATCAATTTTCCTTTTTCTATGGCTGTTTCTGCCATTGCAAAAGAGGAACAAAGGAGAAAAAAAAAGTGGCTTAATATGGAGGCGATATGGGAAGCGGTTTGGGAAGTAGGTGGGTAGGCTGAAATAAATGGAGAAGAAAAAAATAAAACTGGATGGAAGCTTGGTGGAAAAAAGATTATATAGATAATCCATTCCAGGAGATTGCAAAAAGCCATATCCTTTAGAAACCAGCAGATGTGCGATCAATTGCTGGTTTCACAACTTGCCAGCCATAAGCTTGAATTTCCCATTGGTGTAATGGGGTAATTCATCTGGAGAAAAGGCATGAGTGGGGAAGAAAGGGGCAGGCGATATGTCAGGAAAAGGCTCTGGTGGTTGATGGAGACAATATTTCCCTCGCTAAAAGAATTTGAAAGTCATTGTTTTCCATCAGAGCAATTAAGGCCTATAGACATTGTTCTCATGAACATCAATCCCACAGTAATCTGTTGTCAGACGGACATATTTTCAGAGCACAGGGAGTAACATAAATGGTTTTCATCAGGAAAGCACAGGTGATATTTTTCAGGGTCCATCAGATACTAAATTGAGGTCTAAAATCATAACCATCTTTGCCTATGAAGACGTGGATGCCAGTTTTTCTTACAGTTTGGAGAATTTAGGCCTCTTTCTAAACATCTACAGATCTGAGAACTGCAGGGTCTGGGCACTGCTGTCAGTCAGCTGTGATGGGGGAGAAGGTGCTGGCTACCTTGCCCACTCTAGAGCCAGGAGTCATGTTTTCAACATAAAATGTGTTCTTCCTACAACACGTGATTAGCTCTCATCCCCTTAATTTCTTACAGATCACGGGCCCTGGGATCTAAGCTAATTCACACGTCAGTCATAAGGCGCGGGCACGATGCTGAAAATCTGGTCCCAGCATGTTAGGAAATGCAATCTAAACAATATCATCTTTACAGGGTGGGGACAGTCCCCTAAGTCTGAAGGCCAGTGATGAAGAGTGAGTAGAAGAGGAAGACAGCGGTCTTGCTGGCGCGCAGGGGGATTTGTTTGGGGGTCTGTAAACGTGTGACAGACAGTGGGTGTGATTAAGTCAGTGGAGAAAAATGCAGACAGAGCCCAGACTTGGCAGCATGGGCTTCCCACACCCATTCCTGAGATGTAAGTAAGAGAACACTGGGGAATTAAGACGAGCTAGGGTGTCAAATGCTAATCAAAGAAGCTGGTCGGATTTCCCTGTCCGAAGCAGGAATTGGCTAAGCCAACTTTATCTGACCAGCCAGTGTGAGACAGGCCACAGCCATGGGCAACATTTTCCTTACTTCATTGAAACACCAGAATCAGCTCATTGCAATGTGCTATGGAAGCCGTTTTGGGAGCCAGGAATTCCAGCCTCAGGCATCAAGAAAATAGTCTCATCCTGAAGAGTCTTAGAGCTTACAAGTTCCTTAGCTCACCGTCATGCCACACTAATTCCAGAGTCTTAGAACAGGATGCATTTTGAGGTCACCAGTTTGGTAAGAATAATGTATTGGAAAGCATGTTGTAACTGGAAAGCTTTATGCAACTGAGAAGCAGGCTCATTAATAGATGATCCAGTTCTGGGGGTGTTGGATGATGTCCCAAGGAGCCCAGGTGGGGACGCCTCAACGAAGGAGCAGAGAAAGTAAGGGTCTTCTGAGAGGCTGACGGCCACATCCCCATTCCTGACTCAGCCAGAGCACTGTCATTTTAACTGATATTCGTACTGGAGTTCTAAGATTTGTTTAAAATCAGGGGCACTTCTAAGGCTAATGCCACCATAAGAACCATATGTGACCCAGTCTCCCCATTTTCATGGTAAGGACATTTAACAAGGGTTGCGTGCTGTTGCTGTGTCCAGTATGGGCATACACTAGAGATCGGGGTGTACACAGCTTCGCTCTCTTGGAAGTTACATTCCACTGGGTGGAAGTGGAAGACATACAGATATTAAAGACAGCATTACTAAATTATATGCTAGGTTGAGCACTAGAACATCTGGAAATGCTCCAGAGTGCTTGGATAGACTCTTTAGAAGTCTAACTCTCCCTTCATCCCCATTAGGGTTCAAGAGATCCCTAGGTTTACAGATGCCCCGTGCTGTCCTCAGATGGGGGATGGAGAGTAGCTCCAGTGCTGGTGATTGGGAATTGCCACTTGCATGAAGGCTGCTGGGTAGGCTTGCTGCTGTCCCAGTTGCCCTTCCTGTCTGTCCGCTTGCCGGATGCCTCCTAGCAGCAGACCCACTCACAGAGAACTGGTCTGGATCAAGCCCCACACATGGAGTGCATGTGGAATCCCCAGATCCAGAAGCCTCTCCTTCTTATCACAGATCTGCCCCGTTTCCTGCCCCAGCCTCAACGTTTTAGCTCAAAATCCCTGCATCTCTTCCAATAGAACTTCACCCCTCAGGAAAAGGTTGGGTCCCTATTAGACCTGCTCCCAAACCATTTCCAACAGACAGCATGTTTCCCCTCTCTCAAGGGTAGGATGACCTTGGTCTTTAAAAAGATTTGCCTTGTCTGCATGCAGTGCAGAAAATAGAGGGAAGGAGATACATTTTCATTGTGACCTGGAAAAAGAGTTTCCCTTGCATAAAGGGTGGGTAAAAATACAATTTTACAACAAACACAGAAAAAGAGGAAGAAAGGAAACAAAATTTTTTTTGAAGCTTTATTTATTTATTTGAGAGAGAGAGAGAGCACACTGGAGGGAGGGGTAGGGAGGGGTAGAGGGAGAGGAAGAGAGTCCCAAGCACATTCCATGCTAAGTGCAGAGCTCAACACTGGGCTGGATCCCAAGACCACAGCCTCAAGACCACGACCTGAGCCAAAACTAAGAGTCAGATGCCCAACTGACTATACTACCCAGGCACCCCAGGGGAAAAAAAAATTCTACGTGTCAGTGATACATTGACTATTCAAACACTTAAGATATCACTATAATTTCTCTCATGGTAAATGATTTGATAAAGAAATACAAAGTAAGAAGAGAACTTTCAACTAGGGATCCTGACCCAACCTAGGGAGTGAGGAAGTCATTCCTAAGAGGGCAAGGAGGAAAGAGAGTGTTCTCAGCAGAGGAAACAGCATGTAAAAAGGCCCTGGGGCAGATAGGGCCTGGCGTAGTCAAGGAACTGAAGGAAGGCCATTGCAGCTGGATAAGAGAGATAAGAAAGCAAAGGAAAGAACTGGAATGAGCTTGGAGAGGTGAGTGGGCACAAGTCATTCTGGGCCTTGTAAGCCCTGTCCAGACTAAGGAAGCAGTAGGCTGGTGAATTAATTTGCATTTATTTATTGCATTATGGGTATTAATTTGCATTTATCAAAATTGGAGAAAGGTAAAGGTTGATGTAGGTAGATGAGTTAGGAAACTACCCAGTCATTCAGGGGAGAGATAATGGTGTCTTACATTAGCTGAAGGCAAAAGACATGGCGAGTTGTAAATGAATTCAAGAGATTATTAGATGGTAGCCTCATTGGGGCTTGATTGGCTTGCTTCAGAAGGGAAGAGTATTTTCAGATTGGTTCCAAGTTTTATCATGAACAAATAAGTAGTCTTGATTGGGATGGGGTAAACAAGAAAGGGGCATCATGAGTTCAGCTTTGGACATGCTTCATTTTCGATTCTCACGGGCCCCCCATCCAGAGCCGCTCTATATGCAAGTGATACACTACACGGATTCAGGGCCCTGCCAACAGCTTACAGTTCAGAATTGTCAAGGGTAGCTCTAGAAGGTGGTCCCTAACCTCTAGTCTCTACCTTCAGGTTCCTAAAATTCCAGGATCCTAACTGGCCATTTTTGAAAAGTAGTTTTCTCTCCAACTCCTTTGAGGAAGGTCATGCTTTTAGTCTGTGACTTTGATGTCAGGTGTTAATGGTACCCAGAATGTGAGGGAGACATAAAGCACAAAATCAAAGGGAAAGGTTTCTTTCCCCTTGAGACATCCCTAAGTTCTTATTTCAGGAAAGAAAAGGGGGGGAGATATGTGTTAATGTTTCTCGATGCTCAATAAGTCTTTAAAATTCCATTGACAATTTGGCAACAAGGAGAGACCTTCTCACATCTTGGGGCACATTTCGGAAGGCGATGATCAACCAAGACTTCTCAGAAGTCAAGAGAGGCCTCTTTCATTTTTGGGGACTCCTGATATATTAAAAATAAGGCAATACCAAAACAGAGATACAAAAAATTGTGTCATATTTTGAATGTTTACATAAAGAATCTGTTGCTTTTAACAAACACACAATGCCATATGAATGAGCCATTTGGAAAGGATATTGGGGATTTATAAACAGTGCTATATCATAGCTCAGTATAGGCAGTGTGGTCTGATAACAGTGTGAAAATAGAATTTTCAAAAAAGAAAAACCTTAAAAGTTTGGCACAATAGATAGCGAACACAGTGCCAACATTTTATTCAGCTCATGAATCAGGAAATAGAAGGATACAGCACAAGTTCATGAGAAGAATATGAAAACTTGGGATTTTTGTGGTCAATGGGAGATACAGGAATGCCAAAATAAGATGACCAAATTAGATTCTAATAGTGAATATGTTCCCATTGCAATGACATCATAACCTTTGTCTATCTTGCTTCAGAGTCAGGAAAGAAATTCATCACACCTCATCAGTTTCACAGAACTGCAAACTTCCGGCCCTGAGTCTGTTGTGCAAATCAAGTTACACCCCCCTCTAGATGACATTGAAGAGTGCCAAGCCATCCTCTCGCCTTGTTCCTAAGACGTGGATCATTGTTCTTAGCAGAAGACAAGTTTGAAGGCATATGATGGACATTTGCTTGCAGTCCCATCCCTGTGCCTCCACGGCAGGTTGTCCTTTGTGCCTGGGAGGCCGGTGCAAATAGCCCACTTGCCCCTCTCCCCGCCAGCGGCATCCCAAGGTTTGACCTTCGCCCCCACAAATAACAATCAGGTGGATCAAACTCCAATTGAAAAATAGTCCTGTACAATTGATAGTTGTTTAATGGGAACTGAAGACTCAGGAGGCAGATTTTTCACGTTGGAAAGCACTGCTGTGCTCTCCTGCTTGGACAGGAGGATTCATCATGGAAAGCTATTGAGGAAGGGAGAAGAGGCAGTGTAGAGCAAAGGATAGCTTCTGTTGGCACAGTGCTGGAGTAATGCAATTCGGTAAGGAGAAGCAGGGACAGACAGAGATTTTTATGTAATAGAAGAGATTGTCTCAGATTGTTATTTTTAGGAGCTAAAATTCTGTGATTATGACCCAAACACACCCATCCAACACTAAAATCTCCACAGTGAATATACTATCAGGGGCTCACTTGGGAGTGTGCTTTGATGGAGTTCCATTAAATCTGCAAAACTTATGCTAGCATGGCTTTCACATGCATCACTAATTTTCGAAACCGATTCTAAATTCGCTTTGAAAATAGATTACAGGAAAATTGCAGGTTACAAACAAGACACTGAAAAAATATAAATACCCACCCTCCCAATCAGTTACTGGTCTTTTCTAATTCAGCATCAATCCTGGCAAATATCCAGACAATACAGAAACTGACATGCCCCACAGTCCTATGCAGATATTATAGGTATTATTTTGAGCTGTAGTTTAGCCAAACAAAACAAAACAAAACCGAAAAGCAAAAACAAAAAACAAACAGCATCTAGAGGCAATGAGATCTGTCACTGGCGGCAACTTCAAATGCCCTTGTCAATAGTACACAGCAGTCTCACCTGGGAGAGCTGGAACACTTGGGTGGTATTGGTAATTGAACCAGGTTCTGTGTTTCAATTAAATTCCTACTTGGTTGGTCTTTAAGATAACACTGGGATTTTAATCAAGCACCTGTTGACTAGTGACTACATGTGTGCCTCTGAGTTATATTTTCACTATTCCTCAGAATGCGCCCTGATCTGATTTGAACATCCTTCTATCTCCAGCACACATCCGTGCGAGTGTCATATACACATGCAAGACGCACAATAAATGCTGGTTACTGAGCAGACTTCGGTTAAGTGACTCTGCTTCTCGGGGGACAATGTCACAGTCATGGGCTTTCTTCCCAGGGTCCCACGATGCCATGACACCAGTCAATTTCCTGGGATATAGGGTTGCTACTGCTTTCCCCCACACAAAAACAGGAACACATCAGTGCAGGTAATTCCATGGAAAACTCTATGGAAAAAAAAGCTACCTGTAGTAGGGTGAAAATGACCCCAAACATATCCAGGTCCTAACCTTCAAAACCTGTAAGTGTTTTCTTTTTTGGGAAAAGGGTCTTTGCAGATGTGATTAAATTAAAGGGTTTTGAGATGAGATTATCCTGGATTATCTAGCTGGGCCCTAAATGCGATGTAACTGTCCTTAGAAAAGCAAAGGGGACTTTTGACACACATGGAGGAGAAGGCCATGTGAAGATGGAGAGATTTGAAGATGATGGCCTGGAAAACTGGAATGAGGAGGCCTTGAGCCAAGGAATACCACTACCAGCTCTCCCACCACCAGAGCCAGAAGAGACAAGGCATGGATTCTGTCCTAGTCTCCAGAGGGAGCATGACCTACCAACATCCTGACTTCAACCCAGTGACACTGATTTTGGACTGTGGCTCCCAGAACTGTGAGAAAATAAATTTCTTCTGTTTTAAGACACCGAGCGTATATGGTAATTCGTTATAGCAGCAACAGGACACGGATATACTACCTGTCTTGGCCCTCCCGCCAGCTGGCTGCCCAGTCTCTGCGCCTACTTCTCTATCATTTTCAAAGCCCCAAACCATGTGATCAGAAGGTCACCAGATCTACTATCAGAAGCCCTTGCTTCATCTGCCCACTCTTCATGTAATAGCTGTGTTCACCCAGCAACTCGTATAGGCTCCCTAAATTGTATCTGGCCCAAGAACAGATGAACAAAAGCGATGATCTTCACCTTCAAGGAGCTCAGTTCAAGAGGTGAGACGGATGGGCAAAGGGCAGGGCTGTCCAGGACCACACAGGTGCTCATAAGCCCTTCACCCAGCGTGGGGAGAGGATGGAGGCATGGCAGGGAGGACTTCCCAGAGGAGGCGATGAAATATGAACTCGGTACTAATACTTACAATAATAATGGTCAACATCATCGAGGCTATCTGCCAGCCACTGCATCAGGACCACCAATGCAGGGGAGCTCACACAGAATACAAGGCACAGTGCCACCCCAAGTGGGGTGAGGCAGCAGCCTTCCGTGACTCTGCCCAGCATGTGACACAGAGGAGCTCCCTGAATCATCGTGGTGGCAAGCGAGGTGCTACTTTTACCCAGATTTTCCCAACCAAGAAACTGAGGCACAGTTAGCTCTTACAGTTAGTGACGGGTGGGGTGGGAGGCGCGACGTGAAGCCCTGTCTTCATCCAGAGCCCCTGCTCTTAACCATGCCAGGAGTGGATGGTACTGTTGTCAGACAGGAACCGAGTAACGCAGCATGCAGAAACAGAATGGTGTCTATTTGTCTGCCATAAAAAAATAGCTCCAAATGCCTAGTCTACTCATGGCAAGCGAAGAAACAGAACCCTGACATTCAGTCACTTCTGGATTAAATGCAGTAACTTTTAGGTCCTCTGGGTCCCCTTTGGGTGAATCCCCAGTCAATTCAGAATCCTCCCCCTCTCTTATTTCTCCTAGGGGACATCTGAGTGTAAAGACCCTTTATTTAGACCAGTCGCCTCTGCTGGAAAGTTTGTAGCATCCGGATGGGGGACTTTGGCACTCAGTGGCCCCGCCGCAACTTGTCCTGGATACCAGCTCATCCCTCTGCATCTTCAGAGGTGACAGGGGGACACGGTGTCCTCAAGTGTCAAGTCCTTGTGCTCCCTCTCCTCCTTCCTCTACCTACCAGGGCGCTCTGGCCCTCAGGCTGGCCCTCAGCAACGCTTGAACCCCTCTGGACTCTTGGACGGTCCCAAAGTCAAGGGAGGCTGTCTCTCTGTGCCAGTATTGCTACTCCAGGGTCCAAGGCTGACTAAATAGTGTGTATTACTACGGTGAGTTTTTTGTTTTGGTTGTTGTTGTTGTTGGGGGGGCGGGAGCATTCTTATACACCTTACACGCTAAAGTTTGTTTTGCAAAAACCAACACATAACTCAAACATACCTCAACCACAAAAGGGGGTTTTACTCTTCAAAGTCCCCTTTTCAGCAGTGCAGTGATAGCTTTACAGTGGGGTTATTCATCACCTGTGTGCAAAATGTGTGCAAGGGGCTCAGGTGCATAGTCACTGAGTCCCTAGAAGTCCTGGTCAATACATACCATCACAGAGTGGCAACTGAGGGAGGGGACAGTTACAGGAACTCCTCCAAGATGTTATCTGGTCTTGTTTTAATTTATGTTAACACCTTCTCCACTAATTCCTTTGGAGGGAAAAGCACATTAACTCTTTGGATGCCTTCTAACATGATTCAGGGAAAGCCACTGACCAAAGTAGCTCCAAGTTCCGGTCACTCCAGATCTGAATGGCTGAAGCCCAATTGTCAAAAGGATGTGCAGATCACAGATGCTGAGGGTCTGATTGCCCATCGCTTGCTCACTCCCATGATCGTCCCTTTCGTTCCCCCCAGTCTTACAACTGGTTTCTGGTAACTATGGTGCCTAATTTTCCACTGTAAACGGTGCTCATCGGGTGCAGAAGAGAGAAGAGTGGGTATGTGATGATTGGAACCAACATCCTACCTCCTCCCTGAAAACCTCAGAGGATATAAAGCAATCACAAGGACAGAAAAGCTGGGAAAGCATGTGTTTCATTTATTAATGTTAGTGCTTTAATGGTGAAGGACAGGTACTATGGACTGAATGCTTATGTCTTCCCAAAATGCGTATGTTGAAGTCTGATTGCATCTGGAGGTGAGGTCTTTGGGAGGTGAAAAAGCCTGAGGGAAGATCTTTCATTAATGGGATCAGTGCTCTTATTAGAGCCACGAGAGAAATGATCTCTCTCTATACCATGTGAGGACTCAACAAGAAAATGGTCACCTGCAAACCAGGAAGTGGGCCCTCACCTGTCATCAAATCTGCTGGCCCCTTAATCTTGAAATTCCCAGCCTCCAGAATTTTGAGAAATAAATTTCTGTTGTTTAAGCTGCCTCATCTGTAGTATTGTTATAACCCGAACAGACTCAGATGAGGGTTGATCACACTTACAGTGTTTAAAGACTCGACAGTCTTTTCTTAAGAAAGAAAAATTTGAAGGAAATGACCCAAAAAAGGATCATAGCATCCTTTGATACATGCTACTCTGGAGGCTTAAGAAAGTGGGGGGCTGGGGCGCCTGGGTAGCGCAGTCGTTAAGTGTCTGCCTTCGGCTCAGGGCGTGAGCCCGGCGTTCTGGGATCAAGCCCCACATCAGGCTCCTCTGCTGTGAGCCTGCTTCTTCCTCTCCACTCCCCCTGCTTGTGTTCCCTCTCTCGCCGGCTGTCTCTCTATCACAGAAATAAATAAAATCTTTTAAAAAAATGAATAAATAAAAAAGAAAGTGGGGTGCTTCTTGCTTAACAGTTTTGGTGCCTTGGCAGGATTTGATATCTTTGTCACGTTCTGATCCTGAAACTGAGGCCTTTTTTTTACCCGTTAAGACATTTCGGTGGCTGGGGAAGTGGGATGGTCACTTAACACCAACCTTCACCCAAGCCCAAGGTCTGAAAAGTCAGCTGCAGTCATTTCAAAACTGAAAATTGAACCTAGCTGGTTGCCTTTCTTATATGTTTATTCCTATCAGCTCTTAGTTATTAGCAAAAACAAGGAGGAGCAATGAAAAAAGAAGAGAAACCTGCAGTGAACGCAAAGCTTTTTTTTTTTTTTTTTGGATGAAATACAATCAGTAGGTATCATCTTTGTGCCCTCTGAGCAGAACCAGCGCAGAGGGCCCTGATGGAGGGAGGAAACCATTAAGAGACTAAGCATAATTAAGCATTAGAATTCATTAGTGACTATCAGGGTGCCTAGCTACTTCTGCAGATTTAAAATTAGGCTTAATTTCTAGAAATAGACACACAGGGGAGGCTTCTGCTGGTAAAGCAGTTAGGGACGTCTAAAACCGTCCCTTTGCCTATCGGATGATCTTCAGGTTCTGGTATGTTCTCCACAGACCTTGCTCTCTCCACAGCTGGGGCCCCACTGTAGTCTCCATGACTAGTCCTGCTCTTTGGAGAAAGGAGCTGGCAAAGTATGAGACTCCTGGCATTCGGGGCCTCATTGGTTTATTCATTTATTCATTCATTTAGCAACTACTGAGTACCTACTATGTGCCAGGCATCCTTGTAGATGCTGGAAACAGAGAGGTAGACAAGATGAACAAAACGTTCTGCTCTCGGGAGCTCACATTCTAAAGCAGGGGTAGGCAAACAGTCTTCTGTGAAGAGCCAGATACTAAATATTCTAGGCTTCATAGCCCATATGATCTCTGTTTCAACTACTGCTGTTAAGACACAAAAGCAGACCTAGACACTGTGCAAATGAATGGCTATGGCTGTGTTTCAATATAACTTTATTTACAAAAATAGGGGTGGGTTGGATTGGCCTATGGCCCATAGTCGGCTGATCTTTCTTCCAGAGATTTCATGATTAAGTTTAGCTTTCCTTAGTTGTTTATTGGTTTTTTTTTTTTTTTTCCATTTTCAGTTTTAGGAGACTACTACACACCCTATTCGTTTTTTCAGACTCTTACCCCCTGTTTTCAGGGCCAACAGTTCTGTTTATTGGAATACAAGAAGGGTCTGTTCCCTGTCATCGGATTTCGCTGGTGCCCCCCCCCCCACTGTGAGGGTAGATATACAAATACCTACAATTGAGGGCACCAGGTGATTCCACCCTTGTGTGATTACCTGCCGGGTTCACTGTCATCAGCCCCTGTCCACCTGTCTGGACTCTGTGTGGCTGAGTCTATGCAGACTCCCCCAGTATAGACTATCCCCTTCTATCTGTTGCCTTTGGTCTACCAGACTGGACTTTCTCCTAGGACCTCAAATCATCAAGGGACCACTAAGCCCTCTGAGCGTCTGCTCCACTAGGTGAGTGGTTCTAGACCTCACCTGTCTAATCTCCTGCACTGCAATAAACTAGGAAAAACAGCCGTGCCCCCAAGACTATAAATCATTTTGATTCACCTGACTCTCATACTGGTTGATAAGTTGCTTTATAACGGATGAGGAGAAGCAAGGAGAGAAGTGGGTGCATGGTAGCTGGTTGTGATGTGATGGTAGCTGGATTGTGATAAGAAAAAGCAGCAGTGGAACTGTCAAAATGTAACATAAATGCAACAGGTAGAGAACATTTTATGATCTTAACAGTTTGTCTGTTTCAGCACCACGTTTCTATTTGGGGACAAAACTGTCTTTGTTGGAAAAATTCTGTACTAAAGGTGTTCCGTGTTAAATTTTGTGTTGAAGGTGACCCACTCTCTCCTTTTTCTGCTAGACCAAATGAGGGTGTGCTACTTGTCTTAACAGATGGGAAATATTGCAAGCTCCTGAGCCAGTCCCGTGGGGAGGCTGACAGGCAGAGACAGAGGGGTAGTGTGGGGAGAAGGGTGGTGCTGCTATGATGGTAGAAAGTTTTACCCAAAATGTCTTTGGTAAACTCCACTAAATGCACAAAGGTTTGGCTGTTGGTGATTTCTGTTGGTGATTGGGCAGTGACAGTGGACAAGGATCTGTGTTTCCGCTGGGGTTCATGCGAGGCATCCCACAGAAAATGGTGCATAAGCTGGAGCAGATAAGGTTGAGGAAGCAGGAGAACTTAATACTTTCAGGAATTCTCAAAAACGTGTGAGTGGGCTTCACACTGCCCAATCCCCCCTAGATCTCAGGAGGCAAAGAAGCTCAGGATTGGTTGTTACGTGAGCTAAGTCCAAAATAAAATTGCACAGACCTTGGGCGCCTGGGTGGCCCAGTCGGTTAAGCGTCTGCCTTCCGCTCAGGCCATGATCCCAGGGTCCTGGGATCAAACCCCGCATTGGGATCCCTGCTCAGCGGGGAGCCTGCTTCTCTCTCTGCCTCTCCCTGCTGCTCCCCCTGCTTGTGCTTGCTTGCTCTCTCTGATAAATAAATAAATAAAAATCTTTTTTAAAAAATTGCACGTATCTTAAAAGTAACATATCTTAATCAAGCCAGTGCCAGAATTACTGTGGAATAAGCAAAGTCATCCTTGGAATTTTCAATGATCTCTCCCTGCCCCTCTGTCTACACCAGCCAGTGGTCCAGATTGATCATAATGCTCCATCATTTCATTGTAGCAAAACCTACTGTAAGAAGAGTTTATGAATTCGATTGTGTCCAAGTGTAAGAGTCTGCAATGTTGAGACTACTCCTCAGGCATGTGAACCAGAGCCCTGATGTAAAGGCATGCTGTGCTTACAATGAAGTTTAATGGACCAACCAGGATGCAGAAAGCAGTCTAAAAGAGAGGCCCATTTAAGTGTCTTTAAAAACACACCGAGGCAGGAAAATTTAAGTTGGAGCCCTTCTACGTACCTTATGGCAAAATATATTTTTAAATGAATCGAATACCCTTAATCATGGAAAAGCTGCATGAACCTTTTGCGTTGCAAAAAATAAATAAATAAATAACAAGACCAAGGAAATAGGACAGTGAAAAAAAAATTTGCAACATAGAGTGACAAGGTCCTGTCTTAATATGTAATGATTTTTAAGTTGTTTAACAAGTAGTTATTGACTGTCTACTCTATGTCGGGTAGGGTTCAAGGCTTTGCTCTGGGGATACACGGTGGGCAAATGAAACAAGTGAAGTCCCTGTAGTCTGGAGTGTGTGTGTAACGAGGTGTAGGAGGTGTTAAAAAGAGAAACTTCTAACATCTCAATGAACAAAAGCATGAGCTGGCAAATCCAATAAAAATAAATACAAAAGATGACAGTTTATACAATAGTATTCAATGATGTACAGCAGAATGTCATTTTCACCTACCAAATTGGTAATGACAGGGTTAATGTTAAGGAAGATGTTAGGGGAAAAGGTCTCCTATTTATTGTGGATGAGAACATGAATTGGTGTGACTTTTCTGGGGGGCTATTTGTCAGCGCGTATGAAAATCTAAAACTCACGTGCCCTTCACCTTGGCAATTCCACAGCTAGGAATTCATGCTCCTCTTACAGTCACTCGTTGTCCAAAGAAGTTAGTATAAGGACTACAAATTTAGAACTGTTCACAATAGACAAACACTGGACACAACTTTTTTTTTTTTTTTTAAGTAGGCTCCACACCCAGCATGGAGCCCAACCTGCGGCTCAAACACATGACCCTGAGATCAAGAGCTGAGCTGAAATCAGGAATCGGATGCGCGACTGACCGAGCCACCCAGGCACCCAGGAGACAATTTCTTTTTAATAAGGGAGTAGTTCATTCAAAGGCATTAGATTCCGTCAAAGGAATACGATGCTGCTATTTAAAAGGAGCCCGATTTGCTGGTGTGGAAAGAACTTCTCATTATATTACTGAGTTAAAAAAAACAAAAAATAAAAACAACAACAACAAGACATCAGGAGCCTCCACCTGTATCAAGTAAAAGGACACACACACACACACACACACGATACAGAGTAGTTGATTTGAATTGGGAGTCTAGGGTGGAAGGAAGGCTCTTCTCGTTGCATAACTTTTTTTTTTATTATAGTAGTATTTTTTATTATATTATGTTAGTCACCATACAGTACATCCCTGGTTTCTGATGTAAAGTTCGATGATTCATTAGTTGCGTATAACACCCAGTGCACCATGCAATACGTGCCCTCCTTACTACCCATCACCAGCCTATCCCATTCCCCCACCCCCCTCCCCTCTGAAGTCCTCAGTTTGTTTCCCAGAGTCCATAGTCTCTCATAAGAACTAGGAAGATCGGTAGGAGAAGAAAGGGATAAAGAAAGGGGGGGTAATCAAAAGGGGGAATGAAGCATAACTTTTAAAAAATCACATGTATATATTTGTTTTTCAGCTGAAAAATACTGTTTAATTTACAACACCCCCCTCCCCGAATATGTAAAGTACTTGTAAGGCCAGTCGTGAACACTAGAACGCCCCTGAGTTCCCATGAAGAGATGCTGAGACATAGATTCCCATACAGGGGTCTGCCCCTGAAACCTGAGAGAGGAGGGGCTGGTCCCTCCTGGGCCCTTTGGGAACCTGCACCCGGGGCCATGAAGGCCATTCCGCAAATGGAAATACCTTCCATGCAATCCTTTCTGAGTCATCTACAAGGCCAGGGCCTCCATGCCAGGGTCAGTAAACTCTCAGTAAAGGGCCAGAGAGTAAATGCTTTAGGCGGACTGTCGTTCGCTGGCCTATGCTCTACACCGGCTCGCCGCGGGCAGCAGATAGCCCTGCACCAGGCACGCCGCAGCAAGGTGATGGCTTTGTGACTTCCCTCCCATCTGCAGATGGGAAGCCTGGTGGGGAGCCCACAGAGGGATGTCTCAGGACCTGCGCTGCTCTCTGCTCCTCCCACCTGCTACCCTCCTGGTATAGGAGGTGGAAACATAAGCCGAGGTCTGAGTTCTCCATCCTCTTGTGAAAGCGCCTCCCAGCCCCCTCTGTCTGCCCTCGCTTGCTTCCTGGAGCCCACCCCTACAGAAAGACTATGTCTACCTTCTGGGGAAAGTCGCACCTCTGTCACTTCTAAGAGGTAGACAGAAATACGGACTTCATCCCTCAGTCGAGAAGCAGCTTCAGGCTCTCTCTTCCTTATTGACCTTCCAGAACTTAGTGTCTGCTGGGAAGGTCAACCAAAATCTCCCAGTCCTGGTTCTGGGCTAAGCAGACCTTCCCTGTGTGCATCTGGCTTTTAGCAGGCTCGTTTTCGTGTGAGTTCTAGAATTTCTGTTCCTAGACAGCATAGACTACTTGCCCTATGTGCTTTGAATAGTGTCTAGCAGAGAAATGTGTGCACATGGCCATTTTGTGGAAGAACTATCTGATAATAATAAACAGGCACCAGGAAAGAACTTTTTTTTTCTTAAATCTGGCAGCAGCATCAGATTAGGGGAGGAAGGATTCTGGTGTTAGCCTCTGGCACAAAAAGAAGGGAGACTCCCAAGTCTGATGGACGATCATGTTACCATTATGGCAAAAGAGGACAGACAATCGGAAGGGGGTTTCATTTCTTTTGCCTGGGCTGCATGAAGACTGCCTCAGAGTAGAGCAGGCTCCCAGGTACTCGGAGTTCAGGGCAGGACTGCGGAGGGAAATGAGCTGCGGTCAGTGGTGGAGGCTGTGGGAACCACAGCGCAGATGTGACTGCTGTGTGTCCGGGCCAGCTTCCTGTCTGGAACCGGAGCCGGGGCTAGCCACAGCTGTAGGAAGAGCCAAGACATCTTGAGAAGCCATGTGGCTTCATGGCGTAGAGCCATCAGCAAGCACCAAAGAGTTTGGTTCTCGATTTGTTCCACTGCAGATTAAGACAAGTTACACGTCCATTTCCTCATCTGTGAAGTGTGGAGCTGAGCAGTGCTGACAGCTGATGGCCTTTTCAGCCCACACTTTCTGCAAATTCTCTGACTCTGTTGGAAACCTTCCAATTCTAAGCCAGAGCTCCAAGCCTAGCTGTTTCTCCATATTCATATCTTCTCTTGGTTGCCTCTTCTTATTATTTTGTCAACTCACCATCTTTGGTCCTCTTCTTCTGTCCACTCACCTAGAAAGAAAGTGAATCTGCCAGAGTCATTTCATACAATTATTTTCTTTATTTAACAGAAAGTTGAGTGCCTGTCGTGTGCCAAGCACAGTGCTAGACCCCAAGGACTCAGCCACCGATGAGTTAGTACAGGCCTTTTCCGCACGTTGCGCACGGTCTAGCCCGAATCAGACAGGTGCACGATAATAAGATACATACCATGAGAGGGAAGCAGAGAGTGCTGTGGAGAAGGCAAGTCAGGAGAGCACCTCTCCTGGTCCCTGATATCACAGGAAGCCTTTGGGAAGCAGAGCTGGGAGTGTTGCAGGCAAAGGGAAGGACTTCTACAAAGACCCAGAGGCAGAAGAGAGAAACAAAAGAAGCTCCAGGTGGACAGGGCTCAGAGGGTGAGGGGGATACGGTGACAGGTGAGGTGGGGGAGGTGAGTCAGATCACTCAGAGTGACAAGCAATAGTCTAAGGGTCATTGAAAAGTTTTGAGGAAAGGAGTGGCATGGCCACATTGAATTTTAGGAAGTTAGTTTGGCCTACCAGGCTAAGATCAACCCATAAGCGAGGAAGGTTGGCCGTGGGGAGCCCTGTTAGGAGGCTGTACCAGTTACCCAGGTAAGGGAGACATGCTGGGCTTAGTAGGGTGGTTATAGGAGGGACGGTGACAAGGGTTGGAGAGATGTGTGTTGGACACTTAGAATCCGTGAGACGTGGCAGGGTGAGAAGTAGGAGATATTGAGGGCGAGGACCAGGTTTCTGGTTCTGGGTGGGTAGCATCTTATGGAGGTAGGACTAACGGGTGAAGGGGCGGACACAGGGGTAGGGAAAGGAGACGATGAGTTTGGCTTTGAATATGTCAACTTTAAGGTTCTCGGGGACATCACTGTGATATGTCCACTAGAGTCTGCAGCTCAGGAGAAAGCTCTGGCCCGCAGACCTAAAACGAACTCATGGCAATCAAGGTCAAGGCAAGAGCAGGCGATGCTGAGACAGAGTGCATAGTGACAGTACACACGAGTCCAGGTCATCACCATATGGAACACCCGCATTTAAGGGGGTGGGGGTGGGGCATAGAGAGAGGACCTTTCCAATGGCATCAGGGTGAGGGACAACAGGGGTAAATGAGAGGTGCGAGGAGTCAGAGAAGCCCCCAAGGGGAGCATGACCGGTGCCAGATGCTGCTGCTTGATCAAAGGCATAAATGACTGGAAATGGCCATTGTGTTTAGCAGTAAGGACGCCTTTGTGGATCATGGTGCAAACATAAAGAGGCACAATGGGGACGCAGATCATGGTGACCAGGAAGAAGGGATGAGGAATCGAATACAGTGCACAAATCTCTCCTAGGAAAGCAGGCGGTGAAGAGAAGAGAGGNAGAGGACCTTTCCAATGGCATCAGGGTGAGGGACAACAGGGGTAAATGAGAGGTGCGAGGAGTCAGAGAAGCCCCCAAGGGGAGCATGACCGGTGCCAGATGCTGCTGCTTGATCAAAGGCATAAATGACTGGAAATGGCCATTGTGTTTAGCAGTAAGGACGCCTTTGTGGATCATGGTGCAAACATAAAGAGGCACAATGGGGACGCAGATCATGGTGACCAGGAAGAAGGGATGAGGAATCGAATACAGTGCACAAATCTCTCCTAGGAAAGCAGGCGGTGAAGAGAAGAGAGATGGAAACAGATGTGTTTGCAGAAGCACTTTTTTTAAGCATGTGCAGATGCCATTGGGAAGGAGTCCATAGGGAGGAAGAGATTGTGACTGTAGAGAAAACAGGAGGTAGACAGATCAGAGGGAAGTCTCCAGAAGAGGAAGGGTTAGGAGGGGTGGGGGATGCAGCCCAAGCCATGCCTTCCGCTTCCAACAGAAAGAGGAGGTGGAAGGTACACAGAAAAGGGAGAAGACTGGGGGGATTTCTTGCTTCATGACCACTAATCCTTCAAGAATTCCTGCTGCTTCTGTGGCCTTATTCACAGTGTTGCTTTCACCTGGAATACTGCTCTCACTTGCTTTAGGAAAACCCTACCCACTTACAAAGCCTAGGCAGGAAGCGATCAGCTTCTCTTCTGCTCTGCGCAATTCCACTCTCGACCTCTTTATTGATCTCTGAAGGTTGCCTGTGCTTTTGTGCCCTCTCTGTCCTACCAGGTTGGACACTCCTTGAGGGCAAGAACTAGGCCAAGCAAGTTTTAAAGTTTCCCACTGTGCTAGGACACAGCAGATACTCCAAAAGGACTTTTCATTTCACTGGGTCAAAATTGAAAAAATGTTCATCCTGACATCCCACCAACATTTCCTTCATGCTCACATCTTAGAAAACGGAACGGAGGGGCGCCTGGGTGGCTCAGTCATTAAGCATCTGCCTTCGCCTCAGGGTGNTTTTAAAGTTTCCCACTGTGCTAGGACACAGCAGATACTCCAAAAGGACTTTTCATTTCACTGGGTCAAAATTGAAAAAATGTTCATCCTGACATCCCACCAACATTTCCTTCATGCTAACATCTTAGAAAAAGGAACGGAGGGGCGCCTGGGTGGCTCAGTCATTAAGCATCTGCCTTCGGCTCAGGGTGTGATCCTGGAGTTCTGGGATCGAGCCCCACGTCGGGCTCTTCTGCTGGGAGGCTGCTTCTTTCTCNGCTCTTCTGCTGGGAGCCTGCTTCTTTCTCTCCCACTCCCCCTGCTTGTGTTCCCTCTCTCACTGGCTGTCTTTCTCTCTGACAAATGAATAAATAAAATCTTTAAAAAAAAGAGAGAAAAAGGAATGGATAAAAAAAAGGCAAACTTGAATCGAACTGCGTAAGGAGGGCATAGAATAGGGGCTTGGGGGGGCTNTCGGGCTCTTCTGCTGGGAGGCTGCTTCTTTCTCTCCCACTCCCCCTGCTTGTGTTCCCTCTCTCACTGGCTGTCTTTCTCTCTGTCAAATGAATAAATAAAATCTTTAAAAAAAAAGAGAAAGAAAAAGGAATGGATAAAAAAAGGCAAACTTGAATCGAACTGTGTAAGGAGGGCATNAAGCCTGCTTCTTCCTCTCCCACTCCCCCTGCTTGTGTTCCCTCTCTCACTGGCTGTCTCTCTGTCACAAAAATAAATAAAATATTAAAAAAAAAAAAGAATAGGGGCTTGGGGGACAGAGAAGGTGGGGCTAATTCTTGACTCTAACATGTATTAACTACTTTGTGCTGGGTGAGTCAGTTAAGAATTTGGGGTCTCCATTTCCTCTGCTTTAAGCTGGATTCAATGCTATCCGCCTAACTGGGCATAACAACTAACAAATAGCCTTGTTGCTTAAGACATGTGAAGTCAATAATTGTGTCTTTCAACCAAAAACATCTGAACTTCTATTGAATTCCAGACCAGGAAATTTACACTTTATATAAGAGGACGGGCTGTGTGTTCGAGGCTGCTGAGGGCTTACAGTGTTTCTAGGTGATATGATCATGTGACAGTGCGCACTCTGGGATGTGGAGTCCTGGATGGAAGCAGGGATGTGACTGTGTGGTAGTGTGTGGCAAGCGATGTGTGACATACGATAGCATGTGATGTGATGGTGTGCACTCTGGCCCATCGTATGTGATCAGAGTAGATGATGTGACTGTGTGCGGTGTGTATCATGCGACACATGGTCTAGGGTAGCCTGTGATGTGACTGTGGTGGTGCGTCTTGTGTGACACACAGTGTGGGGTAGTATATGATGTGACCAGGTGGTAGCGTGTACCGCGTGACATGCTACCAGGACGGCATGGGATACGATTGCAGTCATGCTCTAGAAGATTAATCCAGCAGCACAGGCGGCTTTGGAAGGGAAAGTAGAAACCAGGAGACAGAGAGGGCTGTCAGAGGCTGTTTGGCTGGGGCAGGTGATGGTGATGAGGGCACTGGCAGGAGGGACCGCAACAGGGGTCGATGTGAGAGAAAGGACAGCAGCGCCTGCCACCTGAATGTCCCGCAGGCAGCTCAAACTCAACGTGTCTAGAACTGAAGTTATTATCTCCCTCCTGGAGTCTGTCCTTGCTTCTGCTTTTCCTCACAAACGATGAAACAATCCAATTGCCCAGCCAGGAACCTCTGAGTCATCTCAGTCCTGGCTTTCCCGCTCGCTCAGCCGCACCATGAACTTGGCCACAGAGAGCTATGTCAATGTCAAGAGGCTTCTGCCTCTGCTCTGCTTTCCTAGGGCTCCCCCAGAGCACAGGCCACAGAGCTCACGGATCCTGCCACGCCGAGAGGAAGGCCAAGGGCATATCCTTTTTGACATTTTGAGAATAGGAGGAGGTAGACAGCAGATGGAGGAATAGAAAGGAAAATAAGAATAGAAACCAAGGACTGACAAAATTTAAAGGAAGCTGGCCCGCGACATCCAATCCAAGAAAGATGTCAAGGAGGATGACGTCTGGAGGAAAAACGGTTCCATAGTTAAAGCCGCTGCTTACTTCTCATCAGATGAAGGGCTATGCTTCCATAATATTGAGACGCAGAGTGCAAGGCAAAAATTCATGCAAATCATCTTTTTGGGCAGTCTGCAAACTAGCAAAAAAGATAAGAAGCAAGTTATTGAGTTCAAACTTCAGGAGGTTGAAAGCAGACTTCTTCATTCAAGCTAGTACAACGGGTATGCATTTCTTTAGTCCACAAACACTGGTGTGGACAATAAATGTAATTTTCTTTGTTTTCCTACCACTGAGTTTTGCTTCTGTCTTGGGTTTCCTTTTCACTTCCAAGCTTATCCAAAACATTCCAGGTAATATGGTGCAGCTGCTACAGAGAGCAATATATGGTTTCTCCACAATTAATTTAAGGATTAAACATAAAATCATCATGTGACCCAGCAGTTTCACTGTCAGATAGACAGCCCGGAGAATCGAAAGCAGAAGCTCAGAGAGATAGTTGTGCCCCGTGCTTAGAGCAGCATTATTTACGATAACCAAAAGGCAGAAGAAACCCAAGTGTCCATCAACGGATGAATGAATAAACAAAATTTGGTATATCCATAAAATAGATTATTATTCTGCCTTGAAAAGGAAGAAAATCCTGACACATGCTACAACATGGATGAACCTTAATGACATTATGCTTCGTGAAATGAGCCAGGCACCAAAGGACAAATACGAGATGATTCATATGAGGTCCCTAGCGTAGTGAGATTCTTGGTGACAGAAGGTAGAATGGCGGTCACCGGGGGCTGGAGAGAGGACGGAATGGGGATTTAGTGTTTAATGAGTACCGAGTTTCAGTTTTGCAAGATGAAAAGAGTCCTTATGGTGATGGTAACACCACACGCATGTATTGAATGCCACTGAGCTGTACATTTAAAAATGGTTAAGATGGTAAATATTATGTGATGCGTATTGTACCACAACTTTTTTTAAAAAAAAGAAGTGAGAAGCAAGAAAGTAATTTACAAAAGAAGGTTAATCTAAAATATTCCAGAGAAGTTTGGTCACTTAAGTATTATCCTGGGGCTTCTTAGATTGAAGCTCAGGCAAGAGAATTTTTTGTCTCTCTTCTGCGGTCTCACCTGACATCATGGGGGGACAGGGGAGGCGATGAAGCAGTGCTTGGGGTATTTCTTCTGGCATCCAATGATCCCTCCCTTCCAGACTCTCAGCCCCCTGAAGACCCCCGCTAGAAGGTCTCTGCCAGTTTCGGCTGTAGGACTCCTGCTTGTGACCACGACACCCCCTCAGGGCAGCCAGCTTCACCCCCAGCGTGGAGCCCAATGTTGGGCTTGAACTCATGACCCTGAGATCAAGACCTGAGCTGAGATCAAGAGTCAGACGCTTAACTGACTCAGCCACCCAGGCTCCCCAGTCAGCCCGCTTTTGATGGACACTCTGGTTGCTGCCAGCTGTTACAAGCAGTACTTCTATGAACACCCTCATACGTGTTCACGGTGAACATGTTTGCCCGTCTGTCGGGCATATACCTACATGTGAATCCAGGGTCTGCACATGTTCAGATTTAGCAGATACCGCCGCGCTGTTTTCCAGCGTGCTTTACCAATTTATGCTCCCACCGGCAGCACCCAAGTGATACTGATTGTCCCACTGTTTTTTGCCTGTTTCGTTGTAATCATTCTGATTACAAGTGAGGCATTGTGCTTTTATTTTTGCATTCCCCTGCTGATGGAGTTGAACCTCTGTGCCTAGGTTTATTCACCATGTTGATACCTTCTTCTCGAAGTGGCTGTTCTGTTGTTCTTTTGGTTTTCTCGGATTTTTTTATTGATTAGTAGAATTTACATATGTACGCATAATATTTATACATTCTACCTTTATGTACATGCTATATAAAATTTATAGTATTATAATGTAATATGTAAATACACATAAACTATGTACAATATATATATTCTATTATGCACATGAACCCCTTATATGGATATATGTATTGCAAATAATATAACTCCACTCCATAGCTTGCCTTTTCGTTCCTTTCGCAGTATATTTCCATACACAGAAATTAGTAATATTAATGTGATGCAATATACCGATTTTTCCCCTGGACAACCAGTGCTTTTTGTACCATGTTTAAGAAATCTTTGCCTATACTCATGAAGACACTTTTCTAAAATCTTTATTGTTATACCATTCATATTTTCATCTGCAGTTCATCTGGAATCGATTTTTGTGTGTGGGTGAAATAGAAGCCAAGATTTTTTTTTTCCATGCGGATATTCAGTTGACCCAACACCATTTATTAAAAAGACTGTCCTTTCCTCAATGTACTGCAATGCTAGTGTCACAAGTCAGGAGACCGTACTATGTGCAGGCCTGTTTATGAATTCTCTCTTCTGCTCTACTGGCCAGTGTGTCTATTTTTTTTTTTAAGATTTTATTTATTTAGTTGAACGAGAGAGTGAGAGAGAGAACACAAGAGCAGGGTGAGGGGTAGAGGGAGAAGAAGATTCCCACTGAGCACAGCCTGATGCAGGGCTCAGTCCCAGGACCCTGAGATCATGACCTGAGCTGAAGGCAGGCACTTATCCCACTGAGCCACCCAGGTGCCCCTAGTGTGTCTATTCTTGAGGCAGCATCACACTATCTTATTTACCATCATTTTTTGGTGGATCTTGGTGTCTAATAGTGTGGGTCCCCAGCTTTATTTGTTGCACAAATACAAAGAATGTGTATTTCAAATGCACATCAATTATTTTTGCCCCTTTGCATTTCCATATTCATTTTTATATCAGCTTTTTAAATTTACACACACACACACACACACACACACACACACAGCCTGCTGGGATTTTGATTAAGATGCATTCAATCTGTAGTTAAGTTTGGTGAAAATAGTTGCATGTTGACAATACTAAGTCTTCCAATTCATGATCATGGGCATATAGTTCCATTTATTTGGACCTTCTTTAATTTCCCTCAATGTTTTGTAGTTTCCAGTGTAGAAGTCTCCACTAATTTTGTACGTGTATTCCTAAGCATCTTCATGCTTTCTGAATTTTCTGTCATAATTATGTTTGTTATCTTACTAAATCCAAGTATTGATTGTAATAGTGTGTAGGGATTCTTTCAACCTAATTTTCTATTTGTTTCTGGCATGTGGAAATAAAATTGATTTTTTTATATCGACCTTGTATCCGGTCATCTGGCTAAGCCCAATTCTTAATTCTAATTGTTTGTAGATCTTGTGAATTTTCTGTGTACACAATAACAATATCTTCATATAAGTATTTTTTTCCTTCTCAATTATTAAGCATTTTACTTTTTTTTTTCCTCCTTTCTTTATTGTACTTGCTAGAATCTCTGGGATAAGTTGAATAGAAGCTATGAAACCACTTCTTTGTCTCATTCCCAGTCTCAGGGGCAAAGTTTTTAATAGTACATTTAACTGTGATGTTTACGGTAAGATTTTGTTCTCTATTGTTTCAGATGAGAAATCTGCTATCATTCAAATCCATGTTTCTCTAGAAGTAATGTGTCCTTCCTCTCTGATTGCTTTCAAGTTTTCTCCCTTATCTTTAGTTTTCGGAAGTTTAATTTTGATGCGTCCTGATGTGGACTTCTTTGGGTTTATCGTGTGTGTGATTCTCATAGCTTCTTGCGCCGGTAGGTTTGCGTCATCACATTTAGGGTGTTTCCAACCCTATTTCTCTGAAAACTCGTTCAGCCCTGCTCTCTTTCTCTCTCTCCTTTGGGAACTCCAACGAGACAAACGCCAGCTCTCTGTTATTGCCCTACAGGTACCTGAAGTTCTGTCCCTTTTTTATCGGTCTGTTTTCTCTGTATGTTCAGATGGAATATTTCTATTGCTCTGTCCTGGAGTTCACTGATGCTATCCTCTGTCATCTCTGCTCTATGACTTGTTCACAGTTATTTTATTCCTCAGTTTTATAACTGACTTGAGTTCTTTTTTGTTTTTAGAACTTCTGTTTCTTCCCTGAGACTTTCAATTTTTCCATTAATTTAAGATAATTTATGATTTTTGAGGCATTCTTACCATAAGTTCTTTAAAGTCCTTTTCAGGTAATTCTAACATTGGACTCACCTCATTGTTGACATCAGTCTTTTCTCATTCATCTTAGATTTTTCTGGTTCTTGCTATGACTGGTAACCTTTTTTTATTGTATCTCGGATACTTTTTATATTATATTTAGACCCTCAAGATTCTATACCATCTTATTTAGCAGGTAGTCCCCCTCTTGAAGTGTAGGTAAGTATGTTCAGCTTCCCTCCAGGACAGTGCCGACAGCACCCCTGCAAAAGCAGGACCCTGACTCACATTGCCTCAATGAATACCAGAGGGAAGGTGGTGAAACCAAATGGTGACTACTCTTGCCTGCACTTCCTCATCATATCCCACTGCTGTTGGGTGAGGGTGGAGGCGCCGCTCTTCACTGGACCCCATGAACACTATCTGGATGGGAGATTTAGAGCATTGCCTGCTTCCGTCAAGCAGGGATGGAAGATCAGCCGCCTGCTTGGTTCCTGCAATATTACCCAGTGGTCCAACCATATTGCCACTAACTCCTTCTGCCAGGTGAGGGATGGAAAATTAGCATCATGCTCAGCCCCACAGACACGGGAAGGGCAGGGGAAATCAGAGCATAACACCTGCTTCAGTGAGAAGTGGGGTTGTGCAGGATAAACATACTAGAAACTTCAGAGAGAGCTGGTTTTCCATGTGTGTTTGGCTAGACCATAGAGGATATTGTCAAAAAAGTTTTCTGTTGACAGGCTATCCTCTTCCCAGGCCTTTAGCTGGGGGGAACATGTTTGTGTGTGTGTCTGTTGGAAGTGCAGGCTGGGGGCTTCTGCAGTGTCCTACTGGACATACTTGCGAGGCAATGTGGAAACTCAGGAATACACCATCACATTGTTCCTGAAATCCCAAGGATCCTGAACAGCCTGCCTTCTTCTATCTTTCAGAAACTTTGTATCCTTGTTCGTTGTATTACGTCCAGAGTTTTTAGTTATAAGGGGGAGGACCAGAGAAGAATGGGTTACTGTACCAGAATCCCACATTGTTCCATTTTCGTTCTGTATTTAAATAAACACTAGCTTTTTCATATTTGATTTCTATTTTTATGAAGCCTTTTAATTTAGACTTCCCAATCTGCTTTGTTCCAAGCTGGCGACTAAACGGGAGGTTTTTAATCATTTTTGCTACCATCTCTTCTAGTAAGACCCATCTGCAGTGGTATATGGCACATCCATTCTATAGGAAAAAATAAAAGCCTTGATTTGCAGCGATAGAATTCCCGTGGTAGAAATGCTATCATCACGCTTGATCTCAAGCTACAACAGGACGTTACTGGACGTGGAAGCTGGGAAGGGCATACACAAGTGGCTCCCATGAACCTGTGTGAGCTGGCTCCAGGACGACCCCGGCTGTGTGCAGTCTTCTGTGTGCCTGTGTTTCTGTTTCTGGAAGAAACCCTCCAAAGGGTCGGATATTCTATAGTTATGATAGGAATTGCAAACTTCTTTTTGTAACAGTGTGTAGAAAAAAATTTTTTTGGGGGGGCAGACAGTAGCATCCCTAATCCAAGCAAAGATCTGTATTTGTTGAGCTCACATTTTAATCAAGGGCTTGGAGCAGAGCATTAGAACTTGCAGGTGTGCTTGCCTACCAACAGCACAGGCGGTGGCTACAGCCGAGGGGTGAGGGGAGAGCCCATTAGTTGGTTTGTGTGTTGTGGAGGGGACTCGAAACTGAAAACCAGTGTTTAACTCCTTTGGGTGGTAAAGAGACCCCGCAGGGGGGTCGGGGCAAGGACAGAGTGTGAGGGTGGAGAACGCTGTCAATCAATGAGAAAGAAACAAATATATCTTAAGAAATGTCTTAGAATTTTTGCACGTGATGTCAATACTGTTTCCTGTTGTCCTATGGAATTTTCAGAAAACTTTACTAATGCAGATGGCCCTGTAATTTCTATTTATTTGGGGGAAGATGAGAAAGAGCATCACGTAGCACAGGATGGTGGAGACCCTGCGAACGATGGGGCTGCTGCGTAGGAGCTCTGCGCTTCAGTACCGTGCTTCGTCCTTTCTGTGTTTTTTAAACTTATGTTTTGATCATTTTACTTCATTTTAGGCATGCTGTGGAGTTTTACTGTTGTTCTATGCCACAGTCCTTCCTCTGAAGCCTTCTTACATTATCTTTAGTTGGGGCACAGTCATATTCCAATGGTCTTGGTTCTAATCAGCGTACTATCTCTGTGAGAACATTCTTGTGACTCTGCCTTCAAAAAAACGTCTGCCTCCACTCCTACTACCAGCGCAGACATTCTCTTCTCTTGTGTGGCTCTTTGCAGAAGCCTCCTCTCGGCTCCCTCAGTTGCCACTCAGGACTAACTGTAATCTAACCCCCAGAGAGCAGCCAGAGCANAGCGCAGACATTCTCTTCTCTTGTGTGGCTCTTTGCAGAAGCCTCCTCTCGGCTCCCTCAGTTGCCACTCGGGACTAACAGAGAGCAGCCAGAGCGAGCCTGTTAAATGCAAATCAGACCAGAATACTCCTCAGCTCGAAATCGCCCTGTATTATCCCATCTCGGAGTAAAAACCAGAATCCCTTCATCGTTTGTAAGACCCTCTTGTTCACCTTATTTCCTGCCGTTTTCCCTGTCCCCCCTTCACTCCAGGCACACCGGCCTCCTAACTGCTCCTGGAACACACCAGGTGTGTCCCACCTCAGGGCCTTTGTCCCGGCTATCCTCTCTGCAGGATACCCTCTTTCTCTTTCTCCAAATATCCACATGGCTCCCCCCACCTCCTCCAAGTCTTTGAGCAAATGTGACCTTCTTAATGAGACCCATCTTGCCACCCCATTTAAAATCGCAATTCCCCAGCCCCCTTATGGTCCTCCTTTTAGTTCCCGAGGCATCTTATCAGCTTCAACTGTAGGAGATCGTTCCCTTATTTATTGGGTTTATTGTTATTTGATCTTCCCCTAGAGTGTGAGCTTCAAGATTCAGGGACTTTGTTTATTCTGTCCACTGAAGTATTCCCACCCACTTACACAAGTCCAAGCCTGTGCAGATATTCGTGGAATATTTGCTGAATTAATGAATAAAAAATTAAAAGATAACTGACTAAAGGTGTGATGGAGGAGAGGGTGGACACAAAGCCACATGTTTTCATGATCAGGATTTTGACAAAGGGTCTATTTTAACTTTTCACTTAGTCTTCCCTGGAGAAGAACCCACAAACTTGACTCTTAACACCCACATTATTGTTATCAAGAGAAAACAGTTAACTATATCATAGCCAGGACCTTTAGCTGCCGAGTTTCCTGCCCAGGATGCTGAGTTGGAGAAGATTCTCATGTTGTCTCATCAGAGCTTTGACAAAGCAAACTCAATCGTTATTGTTCAATTCGAAACATCAAGCCTTTGTTCGCCTTAACTTGTCCCCCTCGCCCCCATATCATAGGACAGACTTGTTTCAGACATGAGAAGATAAAAAACAAAGCAGGAAAGAGAGGGAGGAGAGAGGAGAAAGAAAGAATTTATAAATTTTACTTTTCTCAAAGACACCAACTGACCTCGGAGTAAAAACCACACATCTCTGCTCCCACCCTCCTCCCTTTGATTCAATAAAAAAAGCTATAAAGACGTCAACCTGACCTCAGCTCAACTCACTTTTTAGTGATTGATGCAAAATATACATTTTTAAAGTATATTACTTGGTCACAATGAAATACATTTAGCCCTCCACAGATTTTTAGGAAGGTATAATTCACAATTTCAAAAAATAATACAATTTAACATTATTATGATTGGATGCCAAAAACAAACAAACAAACCAAACTAGCTAAGAATACCCCTTCATGAAGATTTTAGGAACTGTGATGAAAGCAATTGAAACTACATTTTCTTTTCATTATCAATGAGTGTTATTACTTTCTATTTTGTATACCATTTGTGTGTGCAAGTTGCCGGCCAGGGCCTTGTAGAATGGGCAGCTGGCCATTGTATTAGCGGTGTATATGTGTGTGAATGCTGCCACTCTGTCTAGATTTAAAGTCACAGGGAATAAACTCAAATCCATTCAGAGTCCAAGCAAGTACTGCAGCTGAATGCAACAGTGAGTTGGAGCCCACAAGTGAGGCCCCACCAGGGGCAGATGCCGCTGACATCCAGCCACGTTTCTATTCAGGATTTGGCTCCAGGGTATCCAGACCATCCCATTAAAACAAAAGAGAGAGAGAGGTTTCTGTGTTATATGAAATCTGATTTACTTGCTGGCAACTGTTAGATTTTACCATATGAAAGTCACTTTTACAGAATCCAAATCAGCCAAATAATAATTTTCATGTGGCTTGGCATACTGAGTAAAGGTCCCCAAGATGACCCTGGGAACCTGTGAATACTACTTTATATGGGAAAAAAGTCTCTGCCAATGTGATTGAGTTAAGGACCTTGAGATGGGATATTATCCTGAATTATTTGGGTGGGCCTGAAAAGCAATCACAAATGTCCTTATGAGTGAGAAAAGAGTGATTTCAAACTGAAGGGGTGAAGGCAATGTGAGCAGAGATTGGGGTGATGGGGCCACAAGTCAAGGAATGCTGGCAGCCATGGGAAGCTGGAACATTCAAGGGACAATTCTGACCCTAGAGTGTCTGGGTGGAGCACAGCCGTGCCAACCTCTTGATTTTAGCCCAGTGAAATTGATTTTGGACTTCTGGCCTCCAGAACTGTAAGAGAATAAATGTGTGTTTTAAGCCACCAAGTTTATGGCAATTTGTTACAGCAGCCACAGGAAACCAATATATATGGGTTGACAACACGCTTTGGGTTGATACACATAAATTAAATCAGGTATAGATACATATACATATATAGGCATATGTATATACGTTTGTGTGCATGTGTGCATGTATAAAAGCAACACGCAGGCCAAATAAAGCATATCTGCAGGGTAGATCTGTCCCTCAGACAATTAGCTTCTGTCTGTTTTAAACACTGTTTGTTATTCATCTTCGTCTTATCTACAGTAACTGGCACCGTGAGCTACACCGTCATCAAACATGTTTTTGAATCACCGCCAATGGAAGGTAAAAGATTTTGCCAAAACATTACTTAAGGCTTTGTATTTCCCCACATCCCATGCAAAGCCTTACTAAGTCCAGATTTTCTTTACTTTTGGTGCATTCATTAAGACAAAAGTGACCTCAAATACTGTCTTTGGTTATAATTTATTAAGTGCAGGACGTGATGACATACCTGGACAGAAAGGAGAAGAAACTTCAGGCAAAAGCAGAACCTGTTAATTTCATAGTCCAGGTACGTAGATCCCCAGGTCTGGCTGCTGCCTTTGCTAGAGCACTTGGGTGCTGGAATGGACCTCTGGCACTCGCTTGCGGTATTTTCAGCTCTGTGATCTCAGCTCTTGGGCTTCCACGAGGTTCCATTTCTGTGTCCCTAAAATAAACGCTTTTCTCCCGCTGCCTCAAATGTGCTGCTGATGTGCAACAAGGAGTACTTCCGTAGCTGCCGTATGCAACCGGAAGTAGTTCTGTCGGTTCTTCCGGCATGACTCAGCAGTTTTCCTCTGCTGTGGACTGCGGCAGGGTTACCCCAGTCCCACTGATACGAGAAGCTTACGCCAGAATGTGAATCCACGCACTGCTTCCTCAAGGAAGTCTCATTGTGAATTTCAGCTGGACCAAAAAGTGTGCTTGGTGATGGAATGGATTTATATTCTTTTGCAAGTTCTTTGTCTTGTTAACGGTAACCAGCAGGGTGAGGGATGGCAGCCCTTCAGCTGACCTCACTAAGTAGCGCTGGCCCAGAGCTTCCCCAGAGAGAGAACTTGAAGGGTGTGATTCCTTTCTCTCTTTCCCTGCTTCCTCACAGAAGGCAGGGGCAGGACAGGAGAAAGTTTTAGCATCATAGCAGTGCTGCTAGTCTGCACGAAATAGACCATTTTCCTTTTAATCATAAGGGAATAATTTTTCTCCACTTAACCATCAATTTTGTCCTTTGAAGTCAGATCTTGTGCTAAGTCCAATTTGCACAGACTAGTCCTGTAGGAAACTTTCTAATCACTCACAGGATTGGCCTGTTTCTGATGCAGGATTGCCTTGGTCCCCAAAGTGAATCACATGCACTTATCTGGTACATTTAGCAGAGGGAAACTTAAAAAAAATAATTGAAAATCAGATTAACAAGATTTTAAGCAGAAACATGACACAGCTTTCCTTGCTCCCTCTTCTTGGAGGTGGGGAGAAGATGTGTTTGGGAGAGCTTTTTAAATTGGGACATTTTTGAAGGTTAAAGGGAGGAGCCTTCAGGCAAGTCTGCTGATGTCTCTCTCCCCCCTCACCCTGCTGTCAGGCACCTGAGGCATCTGCTCTAGAGACAGGTGGACTTTTTTTGTCCAAATGAAACCGGATGGAAACAGAGTCGGTTAATTAAAAAGTATTTAATTGAGACCTTCCAGGGTTCATAACACTGGATAGGGCATGTATGTGGGAAGAGATTACATTCATTACAGGTATTAGAAATAAGGAGAAAAAACAAATACCAGAAAAGAAAAACTAGACCACCAAATAAGACAGAAACTATATCAATGCCAAAAATATGTTTTCTTCCAACTCTGAAAATAGACCTGTCGACTTCCCTAAGAAACATGCATTTTAAACTGTTGGAAAACATAAAAGCAAGCTTGAAAGTAATAAGGGGGCATGTGTTAGAAACTAGGGCTTCTAATAACAAGCATTTTTGTGTTACTATTAAATAGCTCTGTGCTTCCAAATGTTTGATTAACATCTCTGTTATTAATTAAAGCTAAGTGTGTTCCATGAAGTAGGCCAAAGGGGAGCATCCGAATTCTCAGTACAAGCCTGAAAAGATTGGATCCCTCTGCTCCCTTACCAATTCTGATACATGTCACGCCGGGATTCTCTTGCTTCCCGCCTACCTATGTACTTTTTTCACATGGTATCTGCCTTCCTCATAGGGCAGTAAGTAATGAGCTTCAAAGATAAATGTCCATTTATTTATTTAATACGTTTTTATGGAGGACCTGTTTATGCCACATAATATTTCAGATGCCCCAGGTGCTTAGTGAACAGATAGAANGAGCCTGATGTGGGGCTCGATCCCATAACGCCGGGATCACGCCCTGAGCCGAAGGCAGACGCTTAACCGCTGTGCCACCCAGGCGCCCCTATTTGTTTAATTTTTAAATTTTCCTCTCATTTTTATGTCATTGGCTTTGGATTTACCTTCCTCAGTATTGCCCAGATTTTATATTTCAAGACTTTCATTAAATTTTTAACTCAATTCAATTTACTTTCAGGAATCATTTTGTTTTTTGTTCCTTTCTTCTAGTTTCCAACCTGATTTTGCTAGCAAATACAAGGCAAGCTAGTTTGCAGGAACAAATGAACAGTGAGCAAGGATTAAAGAGCAAGGATTAAAGCACTCTTCCAGTGCCCAATTTAAGGTGATACCAAAAAGCTCAGAATTCGAGAAGGTAGAATTTAGGTCACAAAATTAAGACAATAAAGGATACTTTACTATGCTAAAANACATAAAAGCAAGCTTAAAAGTAATAAGGGGGCATGTGTTAGAAACTAGGGCTTCTAATAACAAGCATTTTTGTGTTACTATTAAATAGCTCTGTGCTTCCAAATGTTTGATTAACATCTCTGTTATTAATTAAAGCTAAGTGTGTTCCATGAAGTAGGCCAAAGGGGAGCATCCGAATTCTCAGTACAAGCCTGAAAAGATTGGATCCCTCTGCTCCCTTACCAATTCTGATACATGTCACACCGGGATTCTCTTGCTTCCCGCCTACCTATGTACTNAGGGGCATTTTGTAATGCTGCCATGACAATTATGAATGTATACCCTCCAAATAAAATCAGCAATTATTTTTAATTGTCGCCAAGAGAAAAAGTCACCAAGAGAAAAAGAAATGCACATGCAGTTCGAGACTTAAATTCACCCCTGCCAGGTGATAATGATCAAGGACAAAAAAAACCCAACTAAGTATACAGAAGAAGTGATTAGTACAATTAGATTGTAATATTTCAAATTCTGTATTCCGAAAATAGNGCTTAGTGAACAGATAGAGCTGATCCGAACTCCCGAAGAGTTTAGATTGTAGGATAATTGTGCAGTGTACCGAANTTGTAATATTTCAAATTCTGTATTCCGAAAATAGAGAGAAAACTTGTTTCCTAGTTCCTATGGTGCAGCTCTAACAATTGACCATAAAAATTGAGACCATAGGAAAAAACATCGATATATCCCAAAACGTAAAAAAATCNCTCATTTAATGCTATTGTATTTTTATTTTCAGACATAATGCCGTCGTTCACTGTGAGGCCAAGCAGGCAGTCAGCTTGGAGCAGAGTGTCTTGGAGAGGCAAACAAGCTCCGCTCAGCCTGCGCTTAAAGTGATCTATCGATAACTCAGTGCCACTGTGACTCTGGTTCCTTCTTTTACAATTTATTTTTCCTTTTCCCCTCTATATGCTTTTATCCTTGGTGTACTGATATTTCACAATGGTCTTACAGAGTTTGAATCTTCTGTCATTCATTGAGAAAGGTACTTGTTGGGCCTTTCTAGCAGGGAGACATGTGTCTTTGAGGTCTGAGAAGTTTTCTGGTATGCTTTATTCAATAAATACCTCCTCCCGTTGCTGCAATAGGCTGGTGATGGGTAGTAAGGAGGGCACGTATNACATCGATATATCCCAAAACGTAAAAAAATAGATAATAGTCTCTGATTATAATGCAATAAAACTAAAATTTAACAGCAACATGACAAATTTTTTCCTCCTAGAAATTACAAAATGGGAATGCCAACCAAAATGTTTTATAATTCAAAGATAATTTGTCAGAACAATTAGATATGGCTAAATCCACTCAGAAAAAAAAAATTCATAGCCCTAAACAATGACATCAATAGAAAAGAATGAAATGATTGGCTCAAAAATTTTGAAAAAATAATATATAGGCCAAAAGAAAATAGAAGAAGTCATAAAGATAAAAAGTACATTGAAACAGGAAAATATTAAAATTAATTTTAAAATTTTAAAGCTAGTACTTTGAAAAAAAGACTAGAACAGATAAGTCACAAGATAAGGAAATAAGGGGGAAAAACTACAAACACACAAAATAAGACAAGAGGAAACAGGCACATAAGCTGGGAAATTAAAGAAATGCTAAGAATCAATTTTGCTCAACTCTGTAATATATTAACACCTGGATAAGTGGGCTTTTTTCAGGAAAAACTTTTAACAAAATTGACCTCAGAAGAGAAGGAATAATCTAAACGGACTGATATCTTTAAAAAAAAATTTATTTATTTGAAAGAGAGAGAAGGAGCAGGGGAGGGGCAGAGGGAGAGGGAGAAACAGACTCCCTACTGAGCAGGGATCCCGACGTGGGGCTTGATCTCAGGACTCCAGGATATTGACCTGAGCCGAAGGCAGATGCTTAACCCACTGAGCCACCCAGGTGCCCCTAAAAACACTGATTTCTGCAAAATAACATAACCTGTTAAAAAAAAAAAAGAGTCATATGCAAATAGTTTCACAGCAAACCAGCCAAATCTGTAAAAAGCAATTAATTTAGTAGTATTTAAAATATCCCAAAGCATATAAAAAATTTAAAATTCTTTTTATGATTTCAAAACTGACAAGATGGAATAGAATGAGTGAATTTCAACCAAAAAAAAAAANCAAATAGTTTCACAGCAAACCAGCCAAATCTGTAAAAAGCAATTAATTTAGTAGTATTTAAAATATCCCAAAGCATACAAAAAATTTAAAATTCTTTTTATGATTTCAAAACTGACAAGGTGGAACAGAATGAGTGAATTTCAACCAAAAAAAAAAAAATCTAAAAGAAAATACTCACAAACAGAAGTCAGTAGCACAACGAAAGGATATATATATGGCCACATGGGAATTATTTCAAGATTTAAAAGATGGTTTAATATCAAGAAGTCAGTTAACTAAATTCACGACATTAATTGGTCTAAGGGAAAGCACACACACACACAGTCTTCCTTACCCACTGAAAAGGCATTTAACAATATTCAGCCTAATGAATAAAGAGATAATCAATGAATACTTCTTTGAAATAATACTAAAGTTGCTCATTCAACCCCCAGCTAACCTCATTCTTAATGGAACAATATTAGAAGCATTCTTACTGAATTCCTGAAGTCAGGAATAAGGCAAGAATATCCCCACAGCATCACAGTGGTTCATCTCTCTTCCTATGCACAACCTTCTCAACGTAAATTTTCTATGCTGACCTATGGCTTGCTTTGGCCAACAGAATGTGATTTAAGTGATACTATGTCAGTTCCCAGTGCTGCTAAGGCCTCAAGAAATGTTTGGATCCCTTGCCACCCTTGAAAAGTAGCCGAGGATAGCCTGCTGGAGGAAGAGCGATCACAAAGAGATCTGAGTTAGCCATCCTCTCCCAGATGAGGCTTTCTTAGACCATCTGATAGCCAGTCAAACCGCAGTAAACTACAGATGCCCAAGGGAGCCCAGATGAGACCAGAGTTACTGCTCAGCCAGCCTGTAGCCTTGTGCTCATGTATAAGACAGTAAATTTTAAGGGAATTCGTTCTGTAGTATTAGGATGGCAATAACTGTCACAGCCACTCTTACCAATCACATTTTTCACTGTATTAGCAGGGCTAGCCATGTAATTAGACAAGAGAAAGAAATTGGAAAGAGAAAAGAAACTATTGAGATTTGCAGAGGTAAAGATTGTGTATGTATATAACAAGATTATCCACAATGATAATGAGCAATACAAATAATTCGCCAAAGTAGTGGAATACTAATGTATTATACAGATATCGTTGGATTTCATACATATAAAATAGCCACTTGTACATTAAAACTGAAGAACAAAGTCAATTTACAATAGAAACAAAAAAAGATAAACTATGTAGGCATAAATGCAACAGGAAATGTGGGAGATGTTTAAGGAAATTTTAAACACTCTTAAGGGACCAAAGAAAACATGAAAAAATTGATATACCAAATTCTTAAAGAGGGTGAATAAATGATAGCTCATCTATATATTGGGCCACTATGCGGCTGTGAAGGAAAAATAAGGAAACTATTCTTCATTGATAATGAAAGTCCTCCAAGATATATTTTAAACAGAAAGACCAAGCTACTGAAACACACACAGTATGTTCTCATTTACTTTGAAAAGTGACGTGGTAAACAATATTTATCTATATTAAATTGTCTAAGTATAAAATCCTCCAGAAGAGTAAACAAGAAGCTACGGATAATTGCTCATTTGCAGGAACAAATGAACAGTGAGCAAGGAACCTGGCCGGAAGTGGAGCCTGGAAACCGAGCAGATGGGAGGCCTTTATATACTGATTGTATCTTCTTTGTACTTTTGCTGTTTGAAACATGTGAATCATTTAACTATGACAATAAGTAAGTTTTAAAAAATTGTCAGAGCTGGGAAAAAGGAAAAGAAAAAATTTAGACCACATACCCAAGGGGTCCGCAGAGCTGGAACTCACAGTGGGCTCTCTGACGTCGCATCTGAAGGGCCCCATCAGACAGTCCGAGCAATATGCTTGGAATGGGTTAAGGACAGGCCGCAGTATGTTCTTTGGGGAGGATAGGGAGGTGCTTAGAGAGGTGAGGGGTTTTAGCGATCTCTGAAAGTCTTTGCTGTCGGAAATGTCTCAGCTGTCCGATGGGGATAACGGACAAGAATACCTGTTTCCTGTTAGGATGGGAGTGCCCCACCTTCATCCTTGGGCCACTGATGATCTAATGACGGCCGTGAGACTGGTTCCCCCAGTCCAGCAAGCTCCCCAAGGCCCCTCTTTAGAGTAAACTAGAAACTTCTTTACCCGTGCCACCTCTCTGTCTTTCCCGCCTTGGCTCCCCTGCAGTTGGTAGCCCAGGGTACTGCAGACGACTCTCCCTCAGCCCACAGAAAAGAGCATATCCCTTTCAGAAGCCTGATACACACCTTCTGGGCTGCCCTTCCATTGCTGTGATTCTAGATTCTGCTGTTCCATAGCCCAATCTTTTGGTAAAACCGCAGGTCTCTTGGTTTGTCCTGAAGAAGGGAAATCTTCATGAAACCTACACGCATACATTCAGCTGCATCTCTGATTCTCATTCACTATTGTGTGGACTGTTGCCTTTTTTGATTAAATAAACCCCATCTCACCCTTGCAAGGCTTCCATGGAACTTACTCATTCTGATGTCCCCGACAGCCTTACCACTCAAAGCGCGGCCCGCAGATCAGAAGAATCCGCCTCACCTGGGAGCCTGATGGACATGCCAAGTCTTGGCACCCACCTCCCTCCAAGACCTACTGAGGCAAAATCTGCATTTCAACAAGATCCCCAGGTGATTTGCAAGTGTCTTCCTGATGGAGAAGTCTGCCCTCTGAAGACATTTTGTATGCTTAAGAGATACCATTGAGGGGATAAAGCAGGGTGGCAAGGGGAAAGAGAAGCCCTCAATATTTATTTGGCGCCTGGGTGGCACAGCGGTTAAGCATCTGCCTTTGGCTCAGGGCGTGATCCCGGCGTTCTGGGATCGAGCCCCACATCAAGCTCCCCTGCTATGAGCCTGCTTCTTCCTCTCCCACTCCCCCTGCTTGTGTTCCCTCTCTCACTGGCTGTCTCTATCTCTGTCGAATAAATAAATAAAAATCTTTAAAAAAAATATTTATTTCAGTGAAATACTCTTTACCTCTCAAAAACAAATGTCGCACATGTAACGAAAGGTGAGCAGGCCGTGGGAAATCAGCCACAAGTT
>NC_048234.1:37530787-37545534 GCF_002007445.2 Ailuropoda melanoleuca
TTCACAGAGAGCCTGACCCAGGCACCTCTGTGCCACAGAGCAGGGAAGGACGGTCATGGGAGGAAATCGGAGACACTCTCTAATGATGCTAGTGGTTGAAAGAACGAGAAGAGAAAATCAGAGAGATTCAAACACAGTCTGTCATAGCCCTTCCTTACGTATTCGGAAAGGGAGAGGTGAACTGTTACCAAGCTGAAGACATTTTTGTCTGCTTACAACTCAATAGATACCCATTGTGGAAAACTGGAAACAACAGCTTAAAGAAAGTAAAACTTATCCACAATCTCATTACCTAGATTATATTTTAGTATGTAGTTATGTCGTCCTTTAATGTTGATTTTTCACATTATTTTAAAGGGTTTTGTTTGTAATTGCACAACAGCAGGATGCAAACATGCAAAAGTTCAAACTGAAAAGGATAGGCTATAGGGGGAAATTACACAGGGTAGGACTATACAGGGTCAATGAGAGGATAGGCTAAGATAGGATAAACGATAGAGAACAGACTCGCTAGGATAGAGCTGTATGGATATACTACGTAGGATAAACCGTATAGGATAGACTACACAGAATAAACCATAGAGGATAGGACTATACAGGATAGAACAACACAAGTCGTTCTTCACTCTCATTCTCCAGCCGCATCTCCATCCTACTCTGTAACCAAGGAGAGCTATAAAAAAGTCCTTTCTTTCTATGTTTGCATTCTTGTAGAGACACACACACAAACATATTGTCTGCGGTAGTTTGTTTGCTACATATGTGGACTCCTACCCTCTTCATATTGTTCTGTAGCTTGCTTTCATCCTTTTAACCATATGCTTTGAAGAGTTGTTCCATGCTGGCAGTTGGAGAGCTCTCGCCCTCTGAAATGCTGCATAGTGTCCCANCTGCAACCAAGGAGAGCTATAAAAAAGTCCTTTCTTTCTATGTTTGCATTCTTGTAGAGACACACACACAAACATATTGTCTGCGGTAGTTTGTTTGCTACATATGTGGACTCCTACCCTCTTCATATTGTTCTGTAGCTTGCTTTCATCCTTTTAACCATATGCTTTGAAGAGTTGTTCCATGCCGGCAGTTGGAGAGCTCTCGCCCTCTGAAATGCTGCATAGTGTCCCGCTGTATGGCTGCGTCACCGTGGATGCGATTATATAATTATATATACACCAATAGAAACTATTGACAGGTAGCGTAACTGCTCCCTTTTCCGATATTATAATTAATATGGGATGACATACATATGCATGCCATTAGTGTACATGTGCCAGTATTTGTGTACGATAAACTCCTAAAGGAATTTCTGGTGCAGTCTCTGCATTGAAACTTTGTTTTTTTAAAGATTTATTTATTTACTTGAGAGAGAGAGAGGGAGAGGGAAAAAAAGAATCCTCAAGCAGACCTCCCACTGAGCGCAGAGCCTGACGTGGGGCTCCACCCCAGGACCCTGAGATCATGACCTGAGCCAAACCAAGAGTCGATGCTTCACCGACCGAGGCGCCCCTGCATTTAAACTCTCGATGATTCTTTGCAGCTTGCCCTCTAGTAAAGGACAATTTCTAATCTAATCAACGGTAGTTATTTCTCATACTTTTTCTTACTTTTCCTAAAATATTGCCAATCTCGTGGGCCAAAGACATTATTTTATTGGTTATATAATTTGCCCGTCCTCCATGTTGAATGAAGTTGCCAAGAATTTTCTCAGTCGTGCATGGTCATTTGTAGTTCTGTGAATTGTTTTTTTGTCCCAATGCCATTTTTCTAATGAGTTGTTTGTCTTTTTTTGGTATGGATTTGTAGGAGCTCTTTCTATATTATAAATTACCTGGTCCCTGTATTTACCTTAATATAAAAGATTTCTATGACCAAAAAATAGTAGAACTTGATTCAATCACAGCCTATTGAAGCTTGGAAGGGGCCAAATTGGAAAGACCATTTATTCACTGGAGGTCAGTCCAGTAAATGAGTTCCACATGATGATAATGGAAGCTTTCCACCATCCCCAATGACAAAAGGCATGAAAGTTGGCCACAAGAATCCATTCTTACAATGGCCGTTGATATAAACGGGATTAGTTTGTCAGTTGGCTTCTGAGCACAACTTCTCTTCTGAGATCAAACACTTCTCCTTTACAGGACCTGGATTCCATGCTGTGGTGTATTTTCAGAATAGGAAGACAGTGCCTTCCTACAAAAAAATCACCTGTTTATTTTTACCCTCTTTTTTCAATGATGCTTACAGAAGTGTTTTAAATAAGATGGAATTTAAGACGAGACAAGGAAAAGAAAGTAAGGGCAACTTTACTGTTCTGAAATGAGTGNGGCTGTCTCTATCTCTGTCGAATAAATAAATAAAAATCTTTAAAAAAAATATTTATTTCAGTGAAATACTCTTTACCTCTCAAAAACAAATGTCGCACATGTAACGAAAGGTGAGCAGGCTGTGGGAAATCAGCCACAAGTCGTCCATATGGCGTGTTCAGGAGAGAACAAGACTTTGAGCCCATCCAAGGGAGACTGGCAGGAATTCAGTTTGTGAAATCTCCAGACCAAATGGAGATGGGAGTTGCCCAGGAGGGCACAGCTGGAAGAAAATATGTTTCCTTTAAAAAAGAAATTTCCAGGTATCCAGGTAAATCCACAGGACACGGAGACTTGGGGCTGCATACTGCTGTACTGACAGAAAGGACAAATTTGAAAAATGTTCAGCATCTTCCCCGAACAACCTCCTGGGGGGTGGAGAAGTTGACAGGCATTTGTACAAACGGGATGCTTAGTGCGGCCCAACCTCATTCCGGGTGCTCGGGGCATTCACAGAGAGCCTGACCCAGGCACCTCTGTGCCACAGAGCAGGGAAGGACGGTCATGGGAGGAAATCGGAGACACTCTCTAATGATGCTAGTGGTTGAAAGAACGAGAAGAGAAAATCAGAGAGATTCAAACACAGTCTGTCATAGCCCTTCCTTACGTATTCGGAAAGGGAGAGGTGAACTGTTACCAAGCTGAAGACGTTTTTGTCTGCTTACAACTCAATAGATACCCATTGTGGAAAACTGGAAACAACAGCTTAAAGAAAGTAAAACTTATCCACAATCTCATTACCTAGATTATATTTTAGTATGTAGTTATGTCGTCCTTTAATGTTGATTTTTCACATTATTTTAAAGGGTTTTGTTTGTAATTGTGCAACAGCGGGATGCAAACATGCAAAAGTTCAAACTGAAAAGGATAGGCTATAGGGGGAAATTACACAGGGTAGGACTATATAGGGTCAATGAGAGGATAGGCTAAGATAGGATAAACGATAGAGAACAGACTTGCTAGGATAGAGCTGTATGGATATACTACGTAGGATAAACTGTATAGGATAGACTACACAGAATAAACCATAGAGGATAGGACTATACAGGATAGAACAACACAAGTCGTTCTTCACTCTCATTCTCCAGCCGCATCTCCATCCTACTCTGTAACCAAGGAGAGCTATAAAAAAGTCCTTTCTTTCTATGTTTGCATTCTTGTAGAGACACACACACAAACATATTGTCTGCGGTAGTTTGTTTGCTACATATGTGGACTCCTACCCTCTTCATATTGTTCTGTAGCTTGCTTNAAGAAATTTCCAGGTATCCAGGTAAATCCACAGGACACGGAGACTTGGGGCTGCATACTGCTGTACTGACAGAAAGGACAAATTTGAAAAATGTTCAGCATCTTCCCCGAACAACCTCCTGGGGGGTGGAGAAGTTGACAGGCATTCGTACAAACGGGATGCTGAGTGCGGCCCAACCTCATTCCGGGTGCTCCGGGTGTTCACAGAGAGCCTGACCCAGGCACCTCTGTGCCACAGAGCAGGGAAGGACGGTCATGGGAGGAAATCGGAGACACTCTCTAATGATGCTAGTGGTTGAAAGAACGAGAAGAGAAAATCAGAGAGATTCAAACACAGTCTGTCATAGCCCTTCCTTACGTATTCGGAAAGGGAGAGGTGAACTGTTACCAAGCTGAAGACATTTTTGTCTGCTTACAACTCAATAGATACCCATTGTGGAAAACTGGAAACAACAGCTTAAAGAAAGTAAAACTTATCCACAATCTCATTACCTAGATTATATTTTAGTATGTAGTTATGTCGTCCTTTAATGTTGATTTTTCACATTATTTTAAAGGGTTTTGTTTGTAATTGTGCAACAGCGGGATGCAAACATGCAAAAGTTCAAACTGAAAAGGATAGGCTATAGGGGGAAATTACACAGGGTAGGACTATATAGGGTCAATGAGAGGATAGGCTAAGATAGGATAAACGATAGAGAACAGACTTGCTAGGATAGAGCTGTATGGATATACTACGTAGGATAAACTGTATAGGATAGACTATACAGAATAAACCATAGAGGATAGGACTATACAGGATAGAACAACACAAGTCGTTCTTCACTCTCATTCTCCAGCCACATCTCCATCCTACTCTGCAACCAAGGAGAGCTATAAAAAAGTCCTTTCTTTCCATGTTTGCATTCTTGTAGAGACACACACACAAACATATTGTCTGCGGTAGTTTGTTTGCTACATATGTGGACTCCTACCCTCTTCATATTGTTCTGTAGCTTGCTTTCATCCTTTTAACCATATGCTTTGAAGAGTTGTTCCATGCCGGCAGTTGGAGAGCTCTCGCCCTCTGAAATGCTGCATAGTGTCCCGCTGTATGGCTGCGTCACCGTGGATGCGATTATATAATTATATATACACCAATAGAAACTATTGACAGGTAGCGTAACTGCTCCCTTTTCCGATATTATAATTAATATGGGATGACATACATATGCATGCCATTAGTGTACATGTGCCAGTATTTGTGTACGATAAACTCCTAAAGGAATTTCTGGTGCAGTCTCTGCATTGAAACTTTGTTTTTTTAAAGATTTATTTATTTACTTGAGAGAGAGAGAGGGAGAGGGAAAAAAAGAATCCTCAAGCAGACCTCCCACTGAGCGCAGAGCCTGACGTGGGGCTCCACCCCAGGACCCTGAGATCATGACCTGAGCCAAACCAAGAGTCGATGCTTCACCGACCGAGGCGCCCCTGCATTTAAACTCTCGATGATTCTTTGCAGCTTGCCCTCTAGTAAAGGACAATTTCTAATCTAATCAACGGTAGTTATTTCTCATACTTTTTCTTACTTTTCCTAAAATATTGCCAATCTCGTGGGCCAAAGACATTATTTTATTGGTTATATAATTTGCCCGTCCTCCATGTTGAATGAAGTTGCCAAGAATTTTCTCAGTCGTGCATGGTCATTTGTAGTTCTGTGAATTGTTTTTTTGTCCCAATGCCATTTTTCTAATGAGTTGTTTGTCTTTTTTTGGTATGGATTTGTAGGAGCTCTTTCTATATTATAAATTACCTGGTCCCTGTATTTACCTTAATATAAAAGATTTCTATGACCAAAAAATAGTAGAACTTGATTCAATCACAGCCTATTGAAGCTTGGAAGGGGCCAAATTGGAAAGACCATTTATTCACTGGAGGTCAGTCCAGTAAATGAGTTCCACATGATGATAATGGAAGCTTTCCACCATCCCCAATGACAAAAGGCATGAAAGTTGGCCACAAGAATCCATTCTTACAATGGCCGTTGATATAAACGGGATTAGTTTGTCAGTTGGCTTCTGAGCACAACTTCTCTTCTGAGATCAAACACTTCTCCTTTACAGGACCTGGATTCCATGCTGTGGTGTATTTTCAGAATAGGAAGACAGTGCCTTCCTACAAAAAAATCACCTGTTTATTTTTACCCTCTTTTTTCAATGATGCTTACAGAAGTGTTTTAAATAAGATGGAATTTAAGACGAGACAAGGAAAAGAAAGTAAGGGCAACTTTACTGTTCTGAAATGAGTGCCCACAGGGTCTGCACAGCTGCTAGAAGGTGACTGCACATTTAGTCTGAGTGTCCTCGAGCTCAAGTTAAGGGAATCACGATCAGAGCAAGCTTCACATCGTTTGTACAATACAAATGTACCAGTTCCTCAAGGAAAGCACAGATTTTCCTAGCACTGAGGCCTCCTGAAGGAAATGCTATGTGACAAGAAGTATACTATCTTTAGAGTAAATTCCTTAGAGAGTTTTATAGTTATGTTCTCTCAGCACCAGATGAAGCTAGAACAACAGAAAAGTTGGGTAAAACATTTTTTTTGAGCGAAGAATTTTTTGTTTTACTTGAGGAACGAAAGCATGTTTGAAATTGTCCACAATACCATGTTTTTTTGTTTTTTTATAATAATTTTTTTGTTATGTTATGTTAGTCACCATACAGTACATCCTTAGTTTTTGATGTAAAGTTCCATGATTCATTGTTTGCGTAACACCCAGTGCACCATGCAATATGTGCCCTCCTTACTACCCATCACCGGCCTATCCCATTCCCCCACCCCCTCTCCCCTCTGAAACCCTCAGCTTGTTTCCCAGAGTCCATAGTCCAATGTTAACAACAAGCGGTAAGCAAGTGCGTGCAAATGTGGATGCCTCACTTAGAGCAGACCATGTACATGAGAGGAGGAATATATAAAATGGAACACAATGGAACATTTAAGGAGAAAGGACATAATTTACAGAAATACTCATCAAAGGATTATGTCCCGTGATATTTTCTGCTAACCCATTTGGTATTTGAATCTGTTTTCAAACATACTTGTGCAACTTTACGACATACTTCCACTGTCCAGATAGAGGCGCATATACAAAGACTCATGGCTAAGGGTGGGCAACGACATTCAGAAATCACCACAGGCTGTGGGTTCTCGAAGGAAGCTCACCACTGGAGAAAGAACCAGAGGTACAATTTCCCCTTCTAATGATTCTGGGCACACACAGAGGGGCATTGAGCCGAATGGTCAGTTGCTAACACACAGGTTAGTGGCATGGTGTGGAGGACAGGGCTTCTGAGAGTTGATCAGGGTGGTAGATGAGGAAGGGGCACTGTCTTCTTTCCCCCTTTCCATCCATAGGGCCCAGTAGTTTCTCCTATCCATTAGGCAGGCCAAGAACTACTAAAATGCCATGAGATGCCCAGAGTCCTGGGCTGGGGCTAGCTCAGTGCCAGGAACTGAGGGGGCTTTCCCAGCACCATATGGGTAAGACCAAAAACTTGGGTGTGGGCTTTAAGGGAGGGATAGGTAAGTCAGACCACATGTTTTGTTTTTTTTTAAGCAATGAAGGTCTAACTCAGTGGTTCTCAAAGCGAGATTCCCACAGCGGTAGCAGTAATGTCACCTGGAAGACTGTGAGAAATACCAATTCTCAGCTCCCCGCCACCTAGAATTATCACATCAGAAACTCTGGGGGCAGAGCCCAGTGATCTGTATTTTAACCAGGATTCCAGGTGATTCTGACGCACACCCAAGTTTAAGAACCATGGGTTAACTTGAAGGAGAAACTGCTTTCCTGTGACCCAATCCACCCCACTCTTCATTAGGATGGGGGATGACCTAAAAATAGTGTTGCTTGGTCTTCTGTTTGCATTTTATCACCCTGTGGTTACATCTGCTTCTCAGGCACATTCCATGGAAGGGTGAGGGCTCTAGAGGCATGATTTGGGGAATTGTGCCCCATTGACCATAATATTATCCCACGGGACACTGAGCTTACCCTGGTTTTCAATAAAATTCATAATTTATCTGTCTCTAAAACAGTCAAGCTAGATTATTTATAGCCTAAAGAAGCTAGCCACAGCATAGTTCTAAAAAAAAAAAAAATCCACAGTTAGCATCAGTAAATGGTGTAAAGGCTCATATGTTGCTAGGAAAAAAAAAAACAAGAAAGAAAGAAAGAAAAGGGCAGAGAACTTCTCAGAATGAGATGTTTGGTTTATTCAAGTTGTGAAATATAGAAATCCAGACTGCTTGTTAAGCTCGAAATAGTAACGGTGCTCCCATGTAGCAAAGATTGAAGGAAGCATTTCGGTCCACACTTTCCCTCTGTGAAGGAATCACTAGCACACACTTTTACCAGGTACCTAGAATTGGTGTCTGAATTGGAGAATGCTACGGCCAAATTCTTACTTTACCATGGTCGACCAAACACATCTTGTCGTTGATGTGCTGATTCCATGTATCAGTCTGCAGCGTTAAAGCCAATGGTACAGAAAGCAACCATGAGAAGCTCCCATCTTCAGGCTCCCATCAAATGAAAAAGAGTGACTGGTTGTCTAAGTATTTTCAGAGCTAAGGGAAACTGAGTGGTGGATTGAGTCAGGAAGTCCCATAAAAGAAAATTCAGGCTCGTGATTTATTTATTTCTATCATGCAGTTGCCAGTGCTATTAAAATAATGTCAAGGACATAATGACGAATTTAATAAGATATTGATGGTGGATCTGACAATGGGTTAGTGCCGAAAGTAATGAAATGTCAGGGTAAAGTGCATTATGCGCTCCCTTGCGTCATTAAAGAGACTCCAGGCAAACGGAGAAGCGGCCCTGAGACTTCCTTCAGATGCACTAAATGGCCCCTCTTGCACTAAAAGCTCTCTGGGTCTTCTCTTGGGATGAAGGATCAGGACTGAAACTTCTGTATCGAAGAGAGAGAAGAGACAGAACCCAAGCAAACTAATCTCGCTCAAGCACATCACGTCTCACGTGCGCACATCTTTACAAAGCCAGGCTGGTGAGTACGACGATGTCTCCGAATGCAAAGCACGCCAATATTTCATGGAGGGCACTAGGAGGCCCCAACTGTACTTAATTCCTAACTGAGTCACCAAGTGAAATCAGTTTTTCATTTCATTACCAGGCTTTAGTCAATGCAGTTAACACCTAATTCTGTTTTTTAAGGTCACTTTTGGTATCCAAGTTACCTATAAATACAGGGCTACTTTTAGGGATTTATTTAAAACAGATTCCCATTATTTTTCATTGTTTTGCCCTGAGCTGTGAGAAAAACTGGAATTTTAAAGGTTATCTCAAAACACGGCATCTTTCAGATTGCCTTTCGGTCTTTGCATTTTGAGAGTTCTCAAGGTGGACTTGATGTGCGGGCTCTCTGTATTCATAAAATTAAATAAATAACTGTCAGGTCTACAGGTAAAATGTAATGACATCAGAAGGACAAATGAGGGAAAAGGAGCAGGAGAAGGAAAAGGGGTGAAAATAAAGAAGAAAGAGAAGAAAGAAAAGAAAAGGAGGAAGACAAGGAGAGAAGAAAGGCAGAAAAATTTGGATTACATAACTTATTTCAAGAGGAGATGACAAATCCTAATGTTTCATTGTCACATGAATCAAACCCACCAACTACTCAGCGTTTAGCTCATTTTGATCGTGAAGTCAAGAAGAATGAAGTACATTCATTTGTGAGTTCAGAACCTAGATCCCGAATTTAGCATCATGCCTCCACGCCTATGGAACCCAAAGCCACCTGCACCTGTATTTCCAAAGTTAGCTGATACCATCAAGGGTACATCAAGGATGCCCACCAGGACCCGGCTTTGCACTGACAGCATCGTTATACTTGAAGGGGGCTTGAAATGAAAGCAATATTTTTTTAACTTTTTAATTATGATGAACAGTTTGCACTTGACAATGTACAGTTGATTTTCATTATTCCGGTAATTATAGTCTATAAAGTTGCCCCAAACATAGAATAAGCTAGTACTGAATCATCACTCCTAACAGGAATATAGACTTAATTTCTTGCGAGACCATGGTCACAACATTTTTGTCAACCGATCAGCACCTGATCATGTTTAATGTGTTTCTATTTAAAGACAACATGTATTTATGTGTGTAAATGTGATATATATGATTCATTAGCATATATACATATGATTCATTAACATTGACTTCATGACAAACAGCAATATAACTCATGTTTGAATGAAGCCCATCTAACACCCTTGCTTCCTCCAAAAGGCGTATCACAGTTTTGTGCTTAGAAACCCTAGACGACTGTGTTTGGGGGACACTTTGAGTGAAATCACCATCAAAAAGCACAAAAAAATGCAAAAAAAAAACCTGCAAAAAATGACACTAGTTTGTGGTCTGAGTATAGTATAGTTCATAGTCTTATAGTAGGACACGTGTTTATAGCAGCAGCCCCTTTTTCGAGCTCAGCTAGGAACACGCACGTTGGGTTACTCAAATTTCTCACTGCTCTGCACATGTCTGCAAATGACAGCAAAGTTCCTGGAGTATTGATTTTGGAATCATCAGTACATTTTGGCCACTAGGCATAATCACAAATGTGGAATGTCCCTTCTAGGTATTTAGAACTGTTTCTCAGTTCTTGCATTCTTTTTCTTAGGTAAAATAAAATAAAATAAAATAAAAAGTAAAATGTAGAGGAGAATGAATCACTGAAAATGAGGGAAAAATGGAAAGCAACAAAACTTGGAAGATAACTAGATTGGAAGCTGGATTGGTGTTACATTTCACAATGCCTTCACAAACTCAACTTCATTTAACCCTCATGACCACCTTTGTACTGAATGTTCCATGAAGGCTCCAAGAAATTCAGAGATCTATCCACAGTCAGAGAGTTAGCAAGTCATAGGTCCACAACTTCAACCTATGTCTTTAGATTTGCAAATTCCATCTAACATCCATGAACAGAATTAAAAGAGGAAACATGGCCAAGCACAAAGTGTTGATGAAAATGTACAAAATGAGGACCCCCTGGGTGACTCATTCAGTTAAGCATCCAAATCTTGATATCTGCTTCAGCCATGATCTCAGGGTCGTGAGATGGAACCCTCCATCCCAGCTCCTTGCTGAGCATGGAGCCTGCTTAAGATTCTCTCTCTCCTGCTCCCCTTGCCCCTTCACCCCTGCTCACATGCTCTCTCTCCAAAAAAAATGCAAAATGATATTTCTTATGCTTATTTACAAAGCTCATACTAGATGGTTCCCAAGATCTTTGAGCAATAAAATATCAACCCCACAAGGAAACATTAAGGTAATTCTCACACGGTAAAATGTTAGGAAGCATAGAGAGTTATTGAGGAAAATATAAGGCAATGCATTTAGACAGAAATTATTATAACTCTGGTTATAAGACAGATTGCCCTGTCATGTCAGGACCAACTTATGAAAAGCCTCCTGAAATCATTAGACAATATCAGTCGCTAAGGTGGGGTGTAAAATGGTTATTAAGACACACAGGAAACCAATTTCTCTGATTAAGGGGGCGCTGAGGAGCTCCACTGGACCTGAATTTGCTACATCTGATTTTCTAAGAAAAGTTGAAAATTCTTGTTTTTATGTGAAAATCTTCATGGCAGAGATAGCTGGTGCTCACCCCAAATCCAGGAGCTCCCCTATACTTTCCAGCCTCCATTGCAATTTGATTAGAGCCATGTGACCAGTTTTGTCCAGTGGTCTGTGAACAGAAGTAAGCTTCAACTAGAGTGACTTTACAAATATCCTTCCTCTTCCTCTTCTCCTCTCTCACTCTATCTCCAGGAGAATGATGCAATTGTACCTCAGATTCTTATTATCTTTGATCAATTCCCTCCAGGATGTCCCAGGTGTCTTTACATCAGAGGTATAATGCTTTTTTTTCTCTTCTGAAATCCAGATTGACCATTGAGATATATGGCAAAGGCTGAGAGTTGTGCCCTATTATTCATTCTTCTTTTCTTCTATGCTTCTTTGGTAATAGACTCTGGTTATCCACACAAATGTTCAGAATAAAGGTTAATTTTCTTTTTTTTTTTAAGATTTTTTTTTATTTATTTGACAGAGATAGAGACAGCCAGTGAGAGAGGGAACACAAGCAGGGGGAGTGGGAAAGGAAGAAGCAGGCTCCCAGTGGAGAAGCCTGATGCGGGGCTCGATCCCATAACGCCGGGATCACGCCGTGAGCTGAAGGCAGACGCTTAACCGCTGTGCCACCCAGGCGCCCCAGAATAAAGGTTAATTTTCAAGCTATCCTTATCGCTGTGCATGGCTCTATGACTAAATTTTGGACAACGGGGTGTTGCCATTTTGGAGGTGTTCCCTGTCTTGCCTTGTTTTTCTTCGTCCTGCCAGTCGGAAATAGACATGGTGAAGAACCACATGGGACCACATGGATGAGAAGGGGGCTGGAGTTTCTCCCTGATACTGTGAAGCTGCCGCATCAGTATTGGATTGCTTTTGTTTAGCCTGAAAGAAATTAAACTTCTGATTTGTAGAAGCTATTCTTCGCGTGCATGGGTCTTTGTCACAGCACTCACAGCGTATCCTCGATAATCCAGACATTTCAATGCTATGTCCACAGCTCTAATTCCTGTCAAAACTTTTAGGGAGTAGAGTTCAAAGAGTTTGGGAAGTAGCATGATACAGGCACAAAGAATATGGATTTTAGTCACGTAGAAATGACACAGAATTTCATGAGGCCACTTCCTAGCTGTGTCTGTGAGACCAAGATAATTCATATCTCTGAGTTCAGTTTCCTTTGCTTCAAATTTGAGTAGAATAATGCATCGCCGGGCTATTGTAAAGGTTATGTGATCCAATGTCTATAAAGTTCTAGGTGCCCAATAAATATTCAATAAATATTTCTTGCTGTTGTTTGGGGGTCTGACACACTAAAGAAGTAGGATGGCAGGAGAAAGCGTGAGAAGGGCTAGGGCGGCCTGCCTCACTTTGGCAACCTGGTGACCTGTGAGTGCCAAGAGGTGACCCAGGACTGCTGTGGAGATGGGAAGCTGCCAGGTAGTTCTGTGAACCCTTCATCACATTCTGCCACTCAACGCTCTCCTCTGGACAGAAAACATCATCCCATGGCTCACAGACATCTGGACTTGTTGGGTTCTGCTCATTCATCGAACTTTATCACACAGTCATGCTCTTTGCCTGAGTGGATCAGTGGCTCCTTTCCCCACCTCAGGCCGCAGGTGTTGATGGAGTGAGAAGGGCCTTCTAAAGAAAGATGTGCTGTAACCCTTCCAAGCTGAGTCAATGCTAACGGGCCTAACATGCTGCCAAGTGCCAGAGTCCACTGGAAAGTTCTGAATCCAGCTGCACATCCCAGATGTGCACACAATGGGATGCCAAGCCATTCCAAAGTATAGCTCCAGGGCATGATGGGTTAGCACCAAGGCTTGGGATACCAGGATGCCATTCAGCGGAGCAAGCAGCTGGGGAAACAGGGCATGAATGCCCACTACGAAAGGAACCTCTTCTCTTTATGGTTTCCTTTCTGACTGATGACATCCCTGACTTTCTAATACAGCATCTGTCCTCCAGAATGGCTGACCCACCTTGGGGCTGGTGCGGGCTGGCTAAGCTGGCCTTCACGTGGAGAGTTAGGAGGCACCTTGATGATAAGAACTGACGTGGTCTTCCTTTGACCACCACATTGCTTAAAGCTGGATGGCGGAGACTTACAGCTTCTTGTTTGAGGCACCAGCCTATGAGAATATTAGACATGGGGAGAAAATAAAATTGGTGAAGAAGAAAGTCACTTAAATATCCACCTGTCCAGAAGAGCATAGATGAATTGACTTATTTTATGTTTGCTTCCTCTTTTCAGCATTCAGTAAAGGACAGACAGAAGGAAAGAGCTTGGGTCCAATGTCCCTCTGCCCCACCTCAACTCCTCAGTCCAGACCCTCTGCATGTCCATCCCTCCTCCATCCCCCCCACAGCTTTCCCTGACCTCCCTGGTAGGGATATTCCCCATCTTTCTACAAAACTTCAGCCATGTTCTTGCCTTAGCAAGTTGGAATCAGAATGTTGATTTACATACCGCCCCTCAGCCTCGATGGGCAAGGTCGATTATGACCACAGTGAATCTCAGACCCCGGTGAGCTGGTCTTGGAACCCACCCTCCAAACACAGCCCATTCTGAGTTCTAACACAAACTGGTAAGTGGCTGAGGAAGTAGTCATGAAATGTTTGAGCCTGTTCATGAGAGTAAGCGAACATCTAAAACAGCGTAGGAAAACACAGACGTGTGGCATATAGAAACTGAAATGGGAAGAAGTTGTCAAGCTAAGGGACCGAGTCAAATACTTCATTTTAAGTTTATCCCTACACCAAATCAATTCGTCTCCTACCAAGTAATGAAGGAAGGACCTGGGAGGTGGAGTGAGGGGAAGAGAGTCAGCTCACAGCAGAGGGATCTTACCAGCCTGATCCTTCATGAGCACCACGGCCGCGAGCCTTTCCCACACTCCACCTATGACCACAAAGCAAGACTATTGCATTAGGAAGAAGAGAAGCAGGTGGCCAGGGTTACACGAGCCCCTGTGGCTTGTCTACACAAGGGTGTTTCATTTCATGTGGTCACTCAGTATTAAAGGATGAAAGTCTAATTTTAAGTGAAGAGTGGCATGTGCTGTGTTTTCGATGAACAATCCTCCCCACCCTGTGTGTCAAACCCAGCTTTCTCCCAAGAAAAGCATAAAGAAAATAAAATTGTCAGAGGAAAGAACTCAACAGAAACCATGGGCACAGATTTCCATAGTCAGTTCCTGTTTGGGAAAAGCAGAGAGCACTCCTGGGCTGAGTTCCCTGCACTTGACCATCCACGTCGTATGTCCGGAGTGGCTCTTCTCCTGAAGTCTCCATTGCACATGGGCAGACACACTCATGCTCGCCCTATTCCCCAGTGTTCTTTTGGGATAATGTCAAGGGCTTTGTGAAATCTCAGGGTGAGCTCATAACACACAGGTTTAGTGTAAACAAATGTTCGAGTGAGCAAAGGTTCTTACCAAGCCCTCTGCAAGCACAGACAACTTTGGTGGAAGCTGGGGATGAGGAAAGGTTAGGAG